>NC_083294.1:11783850-11852921 GCF_963506605.1 Zootoca vivipara | reverse complement strand
CTCCTGGTTTCCTTTTCTTTTTTTTTGTCCAAAGAGATGGAGAGTGGCAGGGGAACAGAGCTCAAACGTTTCTGGGGAATTGCCAGTGACAGGATCTTCCTCCTTCACTTCTCACCATTTCCCATCTTGTAATATTGGTGTGGAAAGGAGGGGGGCACTCAAGCCCTTCCTACTTCTGCTTTGCTTTAGAACTTTTCTGCATCTGATATAAATGAGCTCTAATTAGCAACTCTTCCCCCTCCCCCCTTTGGTTCAGGTGTCCAAAGCAGGAGTGACTGGGATAGTCCCAGGATGGTCATCCCTGGTGTAGTTGTTGTTAGATTTAGTTTTCATTATGAAAACTTTTTCCAGTTCAAAAAGGGAGGTTTTTCAGTAAGTGGTAAGTTCTACAAAAAGACACACGCACACACACACACACACAACACACCAAAAATTTCTTACCTTTTTGGCACTGTTTCACCCTTCCCAGTAGCTGTGGTTTGGTTTGGTTTTATAAAAGAGTGTTCTTGCTGGCTACTTTATTCAGCGTATCAAGAATCACAGAGTTGGCACAGTGACATCAGCCAACAGGTTTACAGCACCATTGCAAAGCCAAATTGCAGTGAGGACGGTGCTTTCTAAGCCTTACACTGAATGGGTAAACCTTTCCATCACACCAAAACAGGTGATCACACAATGAGGGGGGTGAAAAATTTTGATGAAAAGTGTCCATTCATTTTGTCTCTGCCTTAGAGAGAGGACTGAGGGCCCCCAGCAGGTTTCTTTGTTTCTGCCTTTAATTTAATTTAACTTAATTTAAATTTTAAAAGAAATAACCCAATGTATCTTATGCAAGCATTTTAAGAGAATCAGTCCCAAGAGACCTATAGAGGGGCATTGTTTTCTGCTCCTGCTTATTGACTCGCTTGTTAGGCACACTTTGGCCCAGTAGCTGAATGAACAACAGTAACTCTCCCTCTTAGCTAAACTGGAAACTGACCAGCATGTCATGCATTGCAGAAGCTTTTCTGTAGGGGATGCAAACTACGTGACAGGAGCAGGGCCCAAAGGGAGCCAGTTCCTGACTTTACCGTATTTTGGGTGCTGGATTCTCTTTTTTTGGCACTTAGCACTCCTAACACTTCTGTGGAGGTTTGGCAGCAGAACAGGGGCTGCCAGCCAGAGAACAGCCTGGCCCTCAGGTCTCCACACTCTTTTGTCTTTGCTAAATAGCTCCCACCTGTTGCCCCATTGCTAAAACTGCCATGAGAAATGACTGCAGGTTGAAAAGGCTTTTAGATATTTTTAGAAATGCTTCCTCCCTGCCCCCCCTGCCCACTTGTGAGGGAACAGCACAAACCAGGTTGACAGGATTACTGAATAACAAATGGAAGGGCCTTTTCTGACGCTTTTCCAGGCAACGTCTGTCATCTGGGTTTCATTTGTCAAGCCTTGAGTGCTCAGGGCTCAGGAACAAAAACACAGTGGTTGGATAAGCTGAGCTGAAGCACTCACTAAGCCCCCAGGGGACAGAAGCTCTGTACATGCGGATTTGTTCCAGTTGCAGAACTGGACTTAAAACTCAGCTGGTCCAGAGGAAAGAGGACCCTCCTTTTCTGGCTCCATTAAGGTTCACTCCAGGGAGTGACAACTCCAGTTTTCTTGAGGGGGGTGCTGTGTTTTCCCAGCTACTAGTTAGAGGGCCTGAAAAGATCCAGTCTTCCCCCTTGTGAATGGCCCAGCATTATATAGTAAAGCTGGCACCCCCTGTCAGCATGGTATGGAACATAAGTGTTTAGAAGGAGGAGCATTCTTCCCAAAAGATGCCCCTCAAGAGTTACATCAGTAATAAGGTTTTTTTTTCCTTTCTAAATTTCACATGAAGCAGCAATGCGAACACACACACACACGTGTGTGTGTGTGTGTGTGTGTGTGTGTGTGTGTGTGTGTGTGTGAAATGCACAGGGGGTCTCTTTGCTGTTTTTTCCTTTACAAGTGAAACTGACTTCATGGGGAAGGGTTTTGTAATTCAGAGATTGAGTATCTGCTTTGCATGCAGGAACGCCTCAGGTTTTCCAGGTAGGGCTGCAAATGTCCCCTGCCCTGAAACCCTGGAGAACTGCTTCTGGTGGTCAGAAAATACTGATCTAGATGGACTCAATGGTCTGACTTGCTATAAGGCAGCTTCCTATGCAGCGGCGGAGCAAGCCGATTGGGTGCCTGGGGCAGTGCGCATGCCCTGTGTCCATGGCCCCACGGGGCGGGACAGGCCAGGGCAGGATGCCCTACAGCTGAGGGGGAGGCGGCGGATGGACTGTTTGGAGCAGCGTGGAGCCTGCGGGCACCCAAGCCACCGCATTACTCCCAGGAGAGATGCGTGGCTTGGGCACACTGCAGGCCCCGTGGTGAGTGCCGCCCGGTATTTTGTTGCACCCCTCAGTGGTAATACCCGGGGCGGTCCACCCCTACCACACACCCCTTCTTTCGCCCCTAAATCTGCTGTGCTAGCTGGGAGCCGGATACCATGATCCTGGGAAACAAGGCCAGGATCTACCCTGCAAGCCATCATTTTTTGGGGAAGATTCAGGGCAGATAAAATAAACTTCCTATTTCTTCATACAACATATAAAATATAGAACTTGCTCCAGCAGGAAGCCATGATGGCCACCTACTTGGAGGGCTTTAAAAGAGGATTGGACAAATTCATGGAGGACAAGACTATCAATGGCTACTAGGCATGATGGCATGTTTGGCTTCCTATCAGAGGCATTACGTTGTTGAGAATCATAAGGGGGGGAAGTTGCTGTTGTGCTCAGGTGCTGCTTGTGGGCTTCTCATTAAAGCATCTAGACATCTATGGTTGGCAGCTGTGAGAACAGGATGCTGGACTAGATGGGTCATTGGCCTAATCCACCAGGGCTCTTCTTATATTCTTATGTCCAGAGCTCTCCAGAGTGAGGTCTGTCCCATCCTCTTAACTGCATGCAACACATATGCTCTCTACCTATGAACTCTATAGTAATTGTGTTTGGGAGTGGGGAGAGGGGTTTGTTCTTGTTTCTATTATGTATTTTGTGTTTCTATGTTGTATTTTTATGCTGTGAATCACCTTGAGATCTATAGATGAAGAGCGGAATACAAATAATAAAAAGTAAACGAACTATAACCCTTCCCTCAATATATCTGATGTGGGGAGATAAATCGTGTTCCCCAAAAGGGTGTGTGGCTGTGGATGCTGCAATTCCACCTCCCAACTGCTCAACCTATCCTTGGTGTAACAAACCTGAGACAAACCACTTAGCAATCCCCTTTCCTCTTTCTCATATATCTGGGGGAAGGGCCATAGCTCAGTGGTAGAGCATCTGTCTTGCATGCAGAAAGTCCCAGGTTCAACCCCTGCTGGCACCCCCAGATATAGGGTTAACAGAGATGCCTGCTTGAAATCCTGGAAAACCGCTGCCATTCAGTGCAGACAGTACTGAGCTAGATGGACCATTGGTGTAACTCAGTTTAATAGAGCTTCTTATGTTCCTTTCTCTCCCTTGACTATTACATTTGTAATGTTTTGTTTCACAGATTGCTTTTAGTATTGTTTAAGACCTGGAGTTTTAAAACAGCCTTCCAGAGATGCTTGGGTTCTTTGGGGAAACTTTCACAGTGTCTCCGATGGAAAATATCTGTAACGGAGAGCAAATTTCTCCAGATTGTATCAGCTTGCCAGGCATTCAAGGGGTGATGGTAGTTGAGTGTATTCTGGGTGCACTAAGTTCACATGCAGGGGTATTCAGATGTCATAGGCTGCCCCTCTAACAGCATGGATGCTCTGAAATGTGTCCCAGAATCCTTTGTAGACTCATCAGTACCTCGTGATTCTGTTAGGGTAGAATGTTTCAAACTCTTTGCACTTCATTAGTTTAGGTGGAGGGAATTTTATCTCAGCTGGGTTTTTGGTGTTCTTTCTCAATATAAAAGGTAGCCTTGACTTCTCTTTAGAATATGAATTCGGTGTTCCGGACGATCCTGGACTTGACTTACCCAATCACCTCCATGTTCTCCGGAGCCTCCTTCAATAATGGCGTCTGTAACATCTTCAAAGACAAGCAGATCGAAGTAAGTGACGTGTGCTGCAAGCGTGGCAAATGGTGGTGGCCAACCAGAGTGTGAACAGAAGATTGCAACAGGCTTACGAGGTTGGGTTGGCATCTCCCAGTAAGCTATTGTACAAGGGAAGGAGCCATAGCTCGGTGGTAGAGCATCAGCTTTGCATTCCAGGTTTAATCCCCAATGGCATCTCCAGGTGGGGCTGAAAGAGATTCCCTCTCTGAAACCTCGGAGAGCTGCTGCTAGTCAGGGTAAACAATACTGAGCTAGATGAACAAATAGACTGACTTAGCATAAGACAACCAGCCTCTGATTAATCCAACTCACTTTCCAACCAGTCTTGGGAGTTGTGTGTTGTTCTGACTGCAAGCCTGTGTGGGTGGTTTAATGCAGGGATACCAAAGAAGAATGCCAAAATGGCCAGTTCTAGTGCTTTATTAAAGAAAGGTGCAAACTTACAAAGCAGCCTGTAAAGCCCCACTGCTGTTTCATACGCGGGTCAGTCACCGCAGCAGTGAAATGTCATCTTGACTTGTTTGCAAAGTGCTAATATGTTAAGCATTACTTATACAAAAGACAGAATGTGTCAGTTTAGCCAGAATCTTCCATCAGACCACCTGCTGATGAAGGCAAAGGTGGAAAGCATCCAAGTCTCACAGCTAGCTCCCTTCCCTAGGCCAAGAACCAAGCTTCCGAAGCCCACTGATAAGCATGGCATCAAAGCACGGCAATTAGCGTTTATCAAAGCAAGTAATGTGAGCTAATCCTTGCAACAACTACCAATTATTTTCAGGATTATCCTGACCACCAATATGGTGTTTGCAGGGCTTCTGGAACATTTTCAGCTTTGATTCTACACAGATGCCACTAGTGAAAAAGCCCACCACTGTGGCAATAACCGTCCCGCATGTGATGGAAGTTGTATACCCAACAGCATCTATGGACCTGATGTTGGACAAGTTTGTTTTAGAACCACAGAACCAAGTGGTTGCTTTAGCCTCTCTCAACAACACAATATGATTGCAACACACCTTTCAGGCACTGCAGCTGATCCCCTCCCTGAGCTGCCTCCCCCCATATTTTATTATTTGTTTGTTTGTTTGTTTATTATTGCATTTATATCCCATCTTCTCCAAGGAGCTCAAGATGGCACACGTTTCTTCCTCTCCTCATTTAATCCCCAGAACAACCCTGAGGAGTAGGGGTTAGACTGAGAGGGAGTGACTGGGCCAAGGTCACCCAGGGAGCTTCATGGCTGAGTGGGAATTTGGACCCTGGTCTCCCAGGCCCTGGTCCAGCACTCTAGCCAATATGCCACACTTGTCATCGTCATCATCATCATCATCCATTCGCTCTTTGACTTTTTACCCAAGAAAGCCCAGATTCACCCCTGCTTTAGAAGCTTTCCCTACCAAACAAGCAACACTCATCAGCGTGTTGCAGACCAGTCATTGTTTCCAGGGGGGGGGGGATGAAACTTGAGCCCTTGTTAAAATTATGGGTTTAACCCACTTTATGTTCGGAGTTGTTGCCTTTGCAGCAAGCTGGGTAGTAAGTAAATTACACTGTGCGTGGTTATCAGTGTAAGCACATGCAACTCAGATGCATGTGCAGGACTGGGGAGGAGACACACCACTCCTGCCTTACGGTTGCTGTTACAGATGTGCCCTGCAGGAGCATCTGTGGTGTTTGATACATGCCTACAGATAGTATCCTCCATTTCCAACTTTTTTTCCTTTTTTTGTTGTTGCTGCTACAGATTATGTAGCCACTGCCAGTGCTTAATCAGCCCAGCTTTGAATTTCTTGATCCTCTCTATAGCTGTAAGGAAGAATCCTTATAATATATTGGTGTGTGGTCCCTTGGAAGGGAGCTAAAGTTCATCATGCAGGGATGGATTTAAGTTGTTCCAACCCAGATTGTGCCTCTGTGATGTGCACTAATCCAGCTCTGTTCTGATGTTCCTTTATATATGTCCTCCCCCTCCCCCTGCCCCAATTGGCTCTTGCTTAAGGAGATTTTAAGCAGTCAGCATGCACATTCCCAATGCTTTTCCATCCAAGTTTATTTCAGGATCACATTTTAAGTCCATCTCCTCTTGTCAAGGATGCTTTCCTGTGCCTTCCAGTGCTCAATTGTTCATCTCTTGCAAAGATAAATGTTGCTTCTCAGAGTCCCATTTAGAAATGCCAGCAAATGTCAAGAGGATTGTTTTAATCATCCTCCCTCTATTTCTGATGTTCATGTGTGAGTACCAAAGTGAACATAGCCGGAACTGCTCCACCCATGTGCAAGAGGGGAAGGCTCAGCAAGGACCCAAGATTCACAGATACAACAAAATCTGGTCGGTGGGTTGGGGACAAAAAAACAACAACAGCCCAATAAGGCCTAAGTGTACTCAGTGGCTACCGAATACTGACTGACAGAAGGGTGGTGGAAAACATGGGGGATGGGATAGAATATCCTAGAGGAGATCATAGTTGGCTGCTGGAGCCCTTGGCAGGAATGCTCCCCAGTGTTTTTGGTAGACACACATTTCTCCTATAGAATTAAAACTGGAGGTGTGCTTTTTATACTTGGAAATAGTTTACCAACACTCAAAGGGCATGCTATTTTTCTGCATGACTCTCTAACCTAGGTGTGCGTCCAGAATGGAAGGCATATGCAGACATTCTGAAGAGACAGTGTCATGCTCGTCACTTTCATTTAATGATGTTGATGCTTTGGGGGGGGGGTTGAGTTTATTTGCTGGATATCCCCACTGGAAGTGATTAGTCAGTTGTACCCAGTCCCCAAAATATGGAAGAACAGTTTGACTTTGGCAAAAGCTTCTCCCTGTGACTCATGCAGAGGTACAACCAACAGATTCTTGTGTGGTTGGGTCTGTCTGCCGCTTTGGGTTTTTAAATTTTTTTTATACTAATTTATTTCTCATGGTGCGCTCACACACACAGTTTGGGAATTGGCGTTTTTTTTAACAAGTTGCTTTCTGTGCTGTAGGATCTTTGGATTCCTTACTTCATCATCACAACAGATATCACTGCCTCAGCAATGAGAGTCCACACAGATGGTAAGTATATCTGTGAAGGACCCACAGTGCTTGTCTCATTTAAAGCAGCTGAAGTCCTTGGGCCATTTTCCCACTGTACTTACAGCATAGGTTTGAAGTTCCCACCGATGTATTCGAGAGCTGAGTCTCAGGCTTTCAGCACACTACAATAACGATGGCTATGTTCTCTCTCCACTATCAGAGGCAGTGCGCCTCTGGGTACCAGTTGCCAGGAATCATAAGTGGGGAAAACAGCTGTTGCACTCAAGAAGTGGGGCTGGTTGGGTTAGAGAGGAGCAGTTTGGCTGCTGCTTTTCCTTCGGAGAAGATTGAGCCTTTTTCTGACTTCCCCCTGGCAGGCTGCCTGTGGCGGTACATCCGGGCCAGCATGTCACTTTCCGGCTACTTGCCCCCCCTCTGCGATCCAAAAGACGGACATCTCCTGATGGACGGAGGCTACATCAACAACCTCCCAGGTACTGATGTAACAGCAACCTATTTTCTGTTTATTTGCAGCTGGATCCTACTTCTAGCCCCAACTCCTGAATTTATTGGGGGGGGGGTTGCAACTCGTGGAGGCATAAATTCAAATTTTGAGACTTACATATGGTGGGAAGAGAAGATCAAACTGTACAGAGGCTCTAATTGCATCCTTTTTTTAAAGCTGCCTGGTTCAGTGTGCGGGCTATGTGTTCCTGCTGATCCCCAACACCACAAATATTTGTGATAGATGTCCCCATTAACCTTCACCCACTCCCAGTCTTTTCAGAAACACGTTTGCAGCCAGGAACATGAGACCAGGTTCCTGAATGAGATAGAAGACTGAGTAAGGAACAAAATAAAAAAAATCCTTCCAGTAGCACCTTAGAGACCAACTAAGTTTGTCATTGGTATGAGCTTTCGTGTGCATGCACACTTCTTCAGATACACTGAAACAGAAGTCACCAGACCCTTATATATAGTGAGAGGGTGGGGAGGGGTATTACTCGGAAGGGTGGTGGGAATGGGTGATTGGCTGCTAGGTGTGGTAAACCTGTGGACAGTTGGTCTCTAACGTGCTACTGGAAGGAATTTTTTTTATTTTGTTTCGACTACGGCAGACCAACACGGCTACCTACCTGTAATCTGAGTAAGGAGCGCAACTGGACACAAAACACACACACACAAGTTGAGTGTGGTACCTGTGCCCCTCCAGCCCAAGGATGCTTCCTTGCCCAGTTCTCTAACTCAGAGGACTCCCATCACAGAAGCCTCAGTACAACCAGAGTTTCCCACGGGCACCAGCTTGGCCACTGTGAGAACAGGATCCTGGACTGAATGGGCCATTGGCTTGATCCAGGAGGGCTCTTTTTGTGTTCAGTCTTCCCCATGCCATCTGACTGGAACAGGATAGGCCCCCTTTACCCTCAAAATGCACCTTTCAACGAAGGCAGGATTTGCAGCTGGGACTGAACTGCTGCTCCTTTATAAGGCTCAGCCCAAGGTTGGCTATTGCTGATGTATTCAAAACCCTATGAAAGGTTAGCCGAGGAAAAACTGTGTGTTTATGGTATGTGAAAGACTGGCTCTAGATCATTTAGTGAACTTTATGATTGAGTGGGGATTCAAATGCAGGGTCCCCTTGTTCCTATTCCAACACTCTAACCCAGCCATCACCAACATACCAGTCGTTGTTGGTCTAGAACTCC
This sequence comes from Zootoca vivipara, assembly GCF_963506605.1. Lineage (NCBI taxonomy): Eukaryota > Metazoa > Chordata > Lepidosauria > Squamata > Lacertidae > Zootoca > Zootoca vivipara. The sequence goes on along the minus strand of NC_083294.1, from coordinate 11,844,104 downwards.
CATCAATGCCAGCTAGTACAGCCAATGGTCAGGGGTTTATGGGAGTTGTACTCCAATAACATATGGAGGGCTACTGAAGCTCCCAATCTCTCCCTATGGGCTCCCTCTCTTTCCCTGTTTTATCGTCACAACAAACTTTGTGTGGTGGGTTAGGCAGAGTGATTGTCTCAAGGGTGCATGCTATGAGCTTCATGTGTCCAAGTGAAGATTTGAACCCAGGTCTCTGCATTACCTGTCGTGACACTTTCATCACACCAGCCCTCAACTTTGTTGTGGTTAAGAGAAATAAATAGCAATGCTGAGTGCTCTTGAAACATGCCAGTATGGAAGCATCTAAAATTAATACTTTTAAAGTGTTTCCTCCTTTTTATATAAAACTCGATTCCCACCCGCCTCCAAAAAAGGGAGCAGGGAAAGGGAGGTGAAGGAAGTGAGGGTACAAGAGGGTACAGTCTCCTGACTGCTCACAGTGATGTTCCAGGTACAACGTACCCCGGCAGCCTTTAAACCCTGCTGAGCATCTTCTCCACCAAGTGGAATCGAAAATGACATACCTGTCACGATTTTGTGGGCCTCTTTCACTTCGCTGTTCCTCTTTGTCTTCTCACCCTCGCCTCCCTGAGGGATACTGAGTCACTGTTCTCTGCAAAGGGCCTTTTCTTTCTCCCGTCAGAAGGAGAAATGCTTTTTCATGTTTGGGTTTAGAAGTGAATTACTGGAACAAAGAAGGCCTATAAATTACCCTAATTCTGCTGAGAGGGAAATAATCTTCTGAGAGCATTTTGGAAGGTAAAATTACCCTCTTTGGAGCAGCGCCCACAAATGTCCAGTGTGGATGATGTGTGGCAAAGACCCTGCCAGAAATAATGAACTCGTGCCAAGCAGTAGGCTGCCCAGCAAGCAGAGTGGAAGGTGTTCTAGGAAGGGGGCAGGGGATGATTCTTTGCTTTTGTCACCTTGACAGCGGATGTTGCTAGGTCTATGGGGGCAAAGGTGGTCATTGCCATTGATGTGGGCAGCAGGGATGAGACAAACCTCACCAATTATGGCGACGCACTCTCTGGCTGGTGGCTGCTGTGGAAGCGGTGGAACCCTTTGGTGGAGAAAGTGAAGGTATGCCTAGGGTAGAATTGCCCCTAAATAGCTGCTAGCCCAATCATCTGTGGCAATTTGTGGTTGATTCCAGGGGATCAGGCAAAGGTTTGGTGGTATGGTGGTTGTTGTTGTTTTTTTAGTGTTATACCTGGAAAGGTTTTTAACAGCCTGAAAGAGAACTATGCCTTTTAATTTTCCTAACACAGATTTGGGCTGGTTGTTGTTATTTCTTTCTGAGCTAGTGACCATTTGTGATAACCTATTTGCAAGGCTGCATTAGAGTTCACAATGACTCTTCAAAGCTTTGATTGCACAGATGGAAAATAAGGCCATACATACTGTTTTCCTCCACACCATGCCATGATGAGGCCAGACAGACATGGTTGTAGCCTGTGTATGTTGTGCCATGGCACTAAATAGCTGACAGAGTAGCCATGTCTTCACCACCCACCCACATAAGCCAGTTTCAAACCTGCTTTAAATGTCATGGCTCCATGCCTAGAGTTGCAGTCCTCTGAGAATTACTTTCATTAAAGGGATTAAGGCTCTACCACAGGCATCCCTAAACTGTGGCCCTCCAGATGTTTTGGCCTACAACTCCCATGATCCCTAGCCAAGAGGACCAGTGGTCAGGGATGATGGGAATTGTAGTCCAAAACATCTGGAGGGCCAAAGTTTGGGGATGCCTACTCTACCATGACAAATCCTGCATAGATAAACTGCAACACCCATCATCCACAGCAGGCATAGCCAGGAATGACTGGTTGTCGTTTGGCAACATCTGGAGGGCTGGTGTTCCCTATGCCTGATTTATAGCACACTCACTAAACAAATTCCCAGGATTTGGGGGATGTGAAGTTAGAATTTTGGTCAGCCAAGATGGGTGCTGCTGCCCATTCTCTTGTGGGAGCTTAATGATACTTGACATTTTTGGCAGGTGCTGAACATGGCCGAGATCCAGACCCGGCTTGCCTATGTGTGCTGTGTCCGGCAGCTGGAGATGGTCAAGAGCAGTGAATACTGTGAATACATCCGGCCACCCATTGATCGCTATGGCACCTTGGACTTCGGGAAGTTCGATGAAATCTGTGTGCGTTGGGGTCAGAGGAAGCTAAGGCAGTGGGGGAGAAGGGTGCCTTCTGGCTTGGAGGTCTCAAATTACTGTACTTGCTTGTCACAAGATGGTGGGATTCCCCCTCCCCCTTATGCCATGCCTTTTTAGATTATTAGCCTGATGAGAGGGAATGCCCCTGCTTTTTATTTTAAAGTGATCTTTAAAGTAACCCCAAGGATCAGGATTAAAATTCTTTAAATAGATTAATCCAATAAAACCAGTCTTCTTAGCTGAAAAACATTCCAGTGAAATACTGGCCAGCACCTAGTTTTTAAAATAAAAAATTGAGCTATTTTGAATTCAGCAAAGAGCCATCAGCAAGCATTGGAGCCACCCCACGTGTCCCAGCCCCGTGCAAAAGACACAGGCAAAAGGGGCTTATAGCAACATGCTTGTGAGCAAGAGTCTTTGCAGCAGAGACTTATTATTATTATTATTAAAGATTTTCTTGATTTACAGATACATGTGCAATGTCTCTCATAACATTTTTACAAATCAGTTTCATTTGTTGAGACATTGGGGCGAAAGGGGGGAAAGGTAGATGGGGGAAAGATGGGTGGAGGTGGGGTGGGGTGACGATGTTTCTATTCTAATTGGTATATGTGGGGTTTTTTTTTGTCAGCCTTGCTTGTGCTGGTTCACCCCGGTATGGACCTTTTCTTCTTAACATAGTTCAACAACATATTTTAGAAGAGCCATGAGGTGAATGGGCTCCATTTCTGTCCTCTGGGGCTGCCACAGGAAACCAGCTTCAACTATAGCGGCTGATGATTTCCTTCCTTCCTTCCTTCCTTCCTTCCTTCCTTCCTTCCTTCCTTCCTTCCAGGAGGTGGGCTATCAGCATGGGAGAACAGTATTTAATGTCTGGTGCAGGAGTGGTGTCCTGGACAAGATGCTGAAGGACAGACAGGAGCTCTGCAAATCCAAGCTTCCAGGAGTGAGTATTCCAATGGCTCTTCCTAATGTCATTTTTCAAATTATTGCTCTCCTAACATGATTGCTTCACAAAGCTCATAGTGGTTTTATGGCAGAGGGTTTGTTTGTTTTTAAATATGCCTCTTGGGTCCTCTGGAGAGAAGATCCTGGATTGCAATGGTGACTGGCACCCCTTGGGAGTGGTAGCGTAGAAGGCAGGGAGACCAACAGTAGGTGGAGCCAGCCACTGATTCGCTGTGAGTAAGAAGGCAGGCAGGTGAGGGCTGCCGAGGGCTGATTGCTGTTTGTGGGGCAATGCCCCATTAGCTTTAATAGACCAGCTTCAACTGCTGGACTGTGCCACTACCGCGTTTCTCCGAAAATAAGGCACCGTCTTATATTTATTTTACCTCAAAAAACACACTATGGCTTATTTTCAGGGGATGTCTTATATTTTTCCTCCTCCTCCTGCCGCGGCCGGTATTGCTGTTGTGCCTATCACTATGTCTTATTTTGGGGGTATGGCTTATATTCCTTGAATGCTTAAAAATCCTGCTATGGCTTATTTTATGACTATGTCTTAAAATATGAGAAACAGGGTAATTGCCATAAGAGCCTGTGCTGAACCAACGCACTAACACATCCCTGACTTACAGAGCCAGTGTGATGCAGTGGTGTTAGAGTGTGAGGCTAGGACCTGGGAGACCCGGGTTCAAATCCCCACTTGTCCATAAAGGTCACTGTTTGACCTTGGGACTGTCATTGCATCCCAGCCTAAGCCACCTCCCAGGGTTGTTGTGGGAATTAAATGAGGAAGGGGAGAACTTCTTGGAGGAAAAAAGGTGGGACATAAAAGGAGTAAGTAAGTAAGTAAGTAAGTAAGTAAGTAAGTAAGTAAATGTTACCACAGTCATCTAATTGCAAGCTACCTTCTGACATGGTCTTGTTTTGAAAAGCAGGCAGAGATTCAGAGTAAACAAACAAATAAATTCTTCTTTGTGTATTCCTGCACTATCTCCAGAGGCTTACAGCAAGTAGCAATAGATTGTGTTTAGAATGATGAGTGGGGTGGAGATCTCATTTTAAAACTGAGTTTTTAAAATACAAAAGATAAACACCTCACCCTTCTCTTGATTTAGCTGCAGGTCTTCCCTGCAGAACTCAGGGCTCTGAATCTCCATAGGGAGCTGCACGCTTGAGAGGCTGCTGTTGAGAGCATCTGGCTTTACGCACCTCCATTAATTGAACATGGTGCACAGGAGGTGCTGTGAAGAGAGAGCTTTCATTCGATCTCTTTCAGTCATGGTAGGATAAAGTGGACACGGAAAGAGGCTGATGCCCCAAGTGATCTATTTTCTCTGTGGGTTAGAATAGCCTAGGGTAACATTGAAAACACATGGCTTCCCCCCCCCCCCGAAGAATCATGAGCTGTAGTTTACTCCCCACAGAACTACAGTTCCCAACACCCTTAAGCTACGGTTTGCAGGATTCTTTGGGGAAAGCAATGTGTTTTAAATGTATGGTGCATATCTCAGTGAGGCTTGAATGTCTTGTGGATTCCCCACTCTTCCACCCCGTCTCTCCATAGCTGCTTCTGGGTTTTGGGAACATACAGTGGTACCTCGGTTTAAGTACACAATTGGTTGCGGAAGTCTGTACTTAACCTGAAGCATACTTAACCTGGAGCAAACTTTCCCATTGAAAGTAATGGAAAGTGGATTAATCCGTTCCAGACGGTCCGTGGAGTACTTAACCTGAAGCGTATTAACCTGAAGCGAACTTTCCCATTGAAAGTAATGGAAAGTGGATTAATCCGTTCCAGACGGGTCTGCGGAGTGCTCAACCTGAAGCGTACTTAACCCAAAGTATGAGTGTAATTGGTTCTGGAAGTCCGTACTTAACCTGGAGCATACTTAACCTGAAGCGAACTTTCCCATTGAAAGTAATGGAAAGTGGATTAATCCGTTCCAGACGGGTCCACGGAGTACTCAACCTGAAGCGTACTTAACCCGAAGTATGAGTGTAATTGGTTCTGGAAGTCCGTACTTAACCTGGAGCATACTTAACCTGAAGCGAACTTTCCCATCGAAAGTAATTGAAAGTGGATTAATCCGTTCCAGATGGGTCTGCGGAGTACTTAAACTGAAAGTACTCAAACCAAAGCGTACTTAAACCGAGGTATGACTGTAATTATTTAAGTGATTGCAGCATCTCCTGTGTGCTTCCCTCTCTGCCGGTTGTGACTCATCCAGTTGCCAGGGGTCTCCTGCAGGCTCAGCCTCCTGCCACCCCTTTGACTCTGAAGGGCAGGCCCCAGACAGAGTGCTATGGAAACGAAATGGAGACCTGGAAAGTCATCCAATATACAACTAGCTACACACACAGCTGGGAAATGGAGGCTGCCTTGCACCAGAGCTGATCCAGTGGCAGCTGGTTCCATTTGCTGTGTGTTGTAGGGCATGGCACAATTAATGTTAAAAATAATTTTAAAAAATAAGTTCCATGCCCAATCAGATTTTTACCCCAAGAAATGCTTAATTTTATAACATATTATGCAAATTGAGCAACTTTGTAAAATTTATCTTACCTTGCATAATTTATCCTGAATAGTTGATGGAGGGAGGGGCAAGGCAGGCCTCTGGAGCCCTACCTAGTCACTAGGAATCTCTTTGAGATACCCTTTGGCTTTTGAAATGCCTCACGTGTTTCCCAGCTTATCTTCACAGCCATGAGATCTAGAAAGTTGCCCCTTTTTTTAAAAAAAGGAGATGTTAGAAGCTGCTGAGTTGGGTTCTCAGGAAGATGAGAATCTGCTTTCAATCTCCCATGCCTTCTTCTACATCAAAGAAGTAAAAATGTCGTGACTTCTTCAGAATTGCTGAATAACACAGCCCTGGATGCAGTGCATGAATGTTGACAATCCGAAATAAATTTAATGACAACTCAAACCTAGATATGTAAAATATATCCTCCTTCTCCCACACCCTTCATGCTTGTTTTCCATTTTTTTATATGTGCAAGCAAATGCCGGTGACTGTCAGCATTCTCCGACATCCCTCTGAGTTCTTGACAGTGAACAATGTGCCCTGGATTGGAACGTTGAGTCACCACATTTTGGACATCCGCTGCAATACGGAGATAACATATCTCATTAAAGGACCTGCCCTTTGTAGCAGGGGATTGATCTTACTGCCTTGTGGCTCAGTTCAATAGCTCTTAGCCAGCCAGCGGAGTGGCCTCTGTAACTATTTTTAAGATTTAGTGACTCTTGGGCTGGCAGCCTTTAATTAATGCTCCTCCAACCAGATGTTCCCTTCCTCTGCTGCAGGGCATCTGATCCTGGCCCTCTGGCATTGCCATAGCTCTGTGTGGCTTGGCTCAAGCACTTCCTCTTCCAGTCTCCTAGATAGGGGCAGAGAGGAGCAGCTTGGTCAGGAGTACAGCCTTCACCCAACCTGGTGCCCTTCAGATGTTTCAGCTTGCAATTCCTATCCCTTGTGCCTTGCACCCGAAGCATCCTAGTGAGATCATAGCAGATTATATTATTCATGTATCACTTTCAGTCTCTTAGCCCCTGCACTGCCCCAGCCCTCCCTGTTAAGCTTCATTTTCCAGCATGAGGTTGAGCATGCTATTATAATTGCAGGGGGCCTATATTCATATGAGGCCCTCCCCCAGGTGCCTCCTCTGAGGGAGGTTCGGAGGGTTTATCATTTTATTTTCATTTATTGCCTTTATATCAAACCTTTTTCTCCAAGGCGCTCAAGGTGTCATCCAGCATTCTCTGCTCTCCTCATTTAATCCCCACAACAACCCTGTGAGGTGGGTGCAGCTGAGAGGCGGTGACTGCCTCAAGGTCATACTCGGTGAGCTTCATGACAGAGTGGGAACCCTGGTCTCCCAAGTCCTAGTCCAGCTGCATCATCACACTGGGTTGCAACAAGGGGAAGGGCCTTTTCAGTTGTGGCTCCCGTGCCTGTAGAACTCTCTCCCCAGGGAGGTCGGTGTGGCACTATCACAAACACCTTTTTGGCTCCAGGTGAAACTTCTTGTCTCACAAGCACTTGACACATCATAATATTTTGCTGCCTGTTGATGCTGTTGTTTTTGCTGCTGCTTTATCAGCTTCAGACTTTCTTTGGGTTATTTTTTTGTCATTTTATTGTAATGCAGTACTCTTTCCTTGCAATCTTATGTCATGCTTTCTGCTTTTAAAATTCTGAAAGCCACTTGGAGGCTCTTCATGTGTGTCAAGCAACTAATGAATTGAATTAATAACAATAAAGAACATAATGGATGAAGTTACAGGTAGGTAGCCATGTTGGTCTGAGTCGAAGGAAAATAAAAAAATTCCTTCAGTAGCACTTTAAAGACCAACTAAGTTTTTATTTTGGCACACGAAATAAAAGTTTTTATTTTGGCACACGAAAGCTCATACCAAAATAAAAACTTAGTTGGTCTTTAAGGTGCTACTGAAGGATTTTTTTTATAATGGATGAAGACACCCTTGGTGGTGGCGGCATGAACAAGTGTCAGCGGGAAGAAGGCTGCTGCACTCAGGTGCCCCTTAGGAGCTTCCTCTTTGGGGCATCCGGTTGGCCTCTATGAGAACAGGATGCTTGATGAGACAGGCCACTGGCCTGACCCAGAAGCCAGGCTCTTCTTAGACATCCATCTCTTCTCTTCCAGGTGGTGACGTGTCCCACAACTTCTTTCACAGACCTGGCAGAAATTGTCTCCCGAATTGAGCCAGTCAAGGCTGTCATAGTGGATGGTGAGTTGGGGGTGGGCTGGCTTCACCAAAAACCAAAACTCCAATTCCTTTGTTTGTTGTTTTTGTTGTTCAAGGATCCCCAGGAAATCTGTTCAGGTTTGGGGTTTTTTTTGCAGCAGGTGGGCGATGCCCTTCCACGTAGCCCTTGGGTTCCTGCTTTTCCCGCTGTCCCCTCCCCCAGAGGTGACCCACCCATCTTGCCGCCTGAGATGAAACAGGAATTGCCACCTCCCAGCCCACTAAAGTGCACCCCACTTCTGCCACCAGCACTTTCCAAGCTCAGTGGGAGCCCGGGTGCTCCTCAAAGTGTTGCCACTCATTTGGCAGGGAAGACAAGTGGCAGTGCCACACACTGGAACACACTTGGTGGCAGTGGAAGCAGTTGGGCAGGCTGAGGGATGCCTCTTGCACTTCCATCACCTGAGGCAGGTGCTTCACCCCACATCATGGGGAAACCAGCTGCGCCTTCCCCCACCTTTGGGCTGAATGAGTCTCTCCCCCTTACCTGCCTTCTGTTCAGATGAGTCCGACTATCAGACGGAGTATGAGGAGGAAGTTCTTGGCAGCCACAAGGACGACTATGTCAATTTCCTGAGCAACCACACTGAAGACGACTCCGACTCCGTAAGAGCTCCCCTGGGCCCTACTGGTTTGGCCACTGTCTTCCCATTATGCAGTGGAGCCAATGCAAGAGGGAGGTGGAGGTTATCTTGCCAAAAGGGGTCTTAGACATCATTACGTGACTAGAAGGCATCCACTGGCTCCTCAGTTGCAAGGAAAAAGTACTCTGTAAACATTCAGGGGTAATCTTTATTTTATATCTTGCATCTTATAACATGTTCCAGGAGTGGGATTCAGAGATGGAAAGGGTAGAATTCTGTTCCTCTTATGCTGCTTTATGACCCTTAGAGCTGTGAAGACACACTTGCTACTGTGTGAGCTATATCTAGTGAAAAACTGCACACACACACACCACTCTAAACCTATAAGTAGAGGCAACGGTAGGGTAGCTCAGATGTGGTTGCATTTACCTTTGCAATTATGAGGACTAGAAACTCATGTGTACCTATGAGAGATGTTCTTTTTTTACAAAAATGAAATCTGCATTTGTGGGTTGGTTGAAGTACGTTCCCAGTGACTAGAGGCTAAAACAAGTTTTTTGAACTTGGTAAAAGATATCTGACAGGGAAACATGATAGAGATGGTAGGTCTTATGTGTAGTAAGTGGAGAGAGACAGAAGTTTCCCCCCTTCTCCCTCTCTCCAAATTATCCCTGCATCACCCACTGAACACAGGTTGATATACCGTAACAGCTAGAAAAATCAGGATGCTGACCTAGATTGGGGACAGGGAGCTGCCTTATGTTGAGAAATTTATTCTGTCAGGGGAAACATACCTGGGATGCTCATGGGCAGAGGCAAAAGTAGGCCACCTTCGTACCACCACCCTGTGTGCTCTCCCCCCCCCCCCGTGCCCCGCTCCCCTCTGCTGTGCTAGGAGAAATAGGCTTCTCTTCCTCCCCACTCAGCAAAGAAACTCTGCCCCTTCTCCTCCTCTGGCAAGTTGCTTGGCTCTGGCAGGGTAAGACCAAGCAATAGGGCTTTGGCAGGGAGACCACTTCCCAGGTGAGAATGTCAAATGAGTCAGGTTCAGCAGCTCCTTGCTCTTGGTGGGGGGGATGTGATCCAGCAGGGTCCTGCTTTTTAGAGTCTTAACAATGCCAAATTGCACACAGCACACTCCCAGGAAGCTCAAGAGGCATACAGCTCATGCTTGCTCCTCCCCCTTGCATGTGAACTTTTGGCCCTGGACAGCAGAGCCCAGAGGGGAGCCCTTTGTCAGTGACCTCTGGGGCCTGACAGTCCGAATGAAAACCTTTTGTCTTCTTTTCTTGCTCCCAGCAGGACCAAGAAGTCCGGCGCAGAAAGCGTATCAGCATCATCAGCCAGGACAGCCAAGGAAGCAGCAGTACGGAGCTGAGCTGAGCTGCTTTGGGGGGGCTCCCAAGTGGCTCAGGAAATCCTTTCCCATTCACTACAAAACCTCCTCTCTTTGCCATTACAAAGCTTCCTTGTTCTGAGATGAAAGTAGTGCCTTTACCCCCCTTTCTTTCTTGCCTAAACCCAGCATGGGTAGCAAGAGTGAAAGGGCTCCTGACCATGGCTAAACTCTCCCCTTCCACCATTTCTCAAATGCAGCTCTGCAGAAACCTTTCACCAGCAGCTTGGCCCAAACAGATCCCAGGGCAGCATTGAATTCCTGCAGGCTGGGTTTGTGGAGTGAACGGTGCATTTTGTATGCCTGTTTGTCCTATGAACAAGATGGCGACAGCAGAGAGAAAGCGAGTGTGCATGTCTGTATTTTTAAAGGGTGGGTGGAGAAGTGGGTTTCAGTACTCTTAAATTACTGTTCCACCCCCCCCCCCCTTATTTAGTTCTTGAACCAGCATCTGCAATGGGAGGGGGGGCATGTGTGAAAGGTTCTGCCAGCAATTAGTAAGAAGCCTAAATGTGAGCATGCAGAATGAGTCTGGATGTTCCTTGCTCTACTCTGACACGGTGTGAAAACGAAACCATCTGTTGGGAGCTGTGTTGCCCAGCAGTGGTGGTGGCAAGCAATCTCACTAAGAAGACAGCACTGATTGAGATGCCTTAGCTGGTCCTGCTCTCCACAGCAGATCAGGGGGAAGGACTTTTCTTTCCCTTCTGCCTTTCTCTGAAGCTCCATCTGGGAGTCCTTGGCTCACCTGACACTTGTGGCATTTCCACACAGAGGGCACTCCTGCCTCTGGCCATCCAGACAACCTTGTTCCATCTCAGCAATGTTGGGTTGTCTTGTCGCTCTGTGTGTTCAGATTTTTTTTGAAAAAAATAAAATAAAAATCAAACAACTTGAACCTCTTTTGTGCTGTTGACCAAATTCACTCTCTGCCCTGAGCTTCGGGTGGCAAAGCATGTTGGTGAAAGGGGGCGTGTCTCTGTGGGTTAAGGTGATATTGTGGGGGTTGCTGTTAAGGGTAGCAGCTTCAGGGATTTATCAGACCCACAGGGGCATTCTCTAGGGCAGGGGTGTCAAACTCAAATTCATCGGGGGCCGCATCAGCAGTTTGGTCACCCTCAAAGGGCCGGTTGTATCTGTAGGACTATGTGTCCACTCTTTATTATCATAAATTATTGTCACTGCATTCAATTATTACTGTTTTTTGTAATAATGTAAGTAATAACTAGCTCTGAAAGCAGAAACATAGAATAATGGCAAGTAGATATTCAAATGTACAATTATTGTACAATTTATTGAAAAATGATTTTTGGTAACTGCACTGGGTGGTGGAGGCTCGCTAGGGTTTCATGCAGGACCTTTGCAGAGCTACTAGTACCTGGAGATGCTGGGGTCCTTCTGCATGCAGGACAGATGTTCTGACAGTGAGCCACCACCCTTCACCAAAGGGACTGGCTGAGGTTGACTCACTGGAGCTGCTCTCCTGGTTCCAGGGTTTAAGGGCCAGAAGTATAAAGCAGCATCCTATGTTTCTGAGGAGAGGGAGAGGGAGGGGAGGGGAGGGGAGAGAGGGAGGGAGGGAGGGAGGGAGGGAGGAAGGAAGGAAGGAAGGAAGGAAGGAAGGAAGGAAGGAAGGAAGGAAGGAAGGAAGGAAAGAGGGGAGAGAAAGAAGAGTAGGAAATAAGGAAGGGACTAAAGAAGGAAAGAAAAAGAAAGAGGGAGAGAAGACGGAAAGGGAGAAAGAAGGAAGGAAGTAGAGGGAAAGAAAGAATAAGAATGAGGGAGAGGAAGAAAGATGGGAAGGACGGAAGGAAGAAAGGAAGGAAGGAAGGAAGGAAGAAAGAAAGAAAGAAAGAAAGAAAGAAAGAAAGAAAGAAAGAAAGAAAGAAAAGAGGGAGCAGGAGGGAGAGAGGAAGGAAAGAGGTGAGAGAAAGAAGAGTAGGAAAGAAGGAATAAAGAAGGAAAGAAAAAGAAAGAGGGAGAGAAGACAGAGATAAAGAAGGAAGGAAGGAGAGGGAAAGAAAGAAAGGGAAGGGGGGGGTCGCCGCCTTGATTCAGCGCCAGAAAAGAGCGTGAAGGGACCCAGGGGCAAAAAGCATTTCCCGTGCAGCGTGAGGCAGTGGGTGTCCGTTTTAGGAGAAGTGCGTAAAGCCTCAGAGTTGCACGTTCGTGAGGCTGAGCCGCTGCTGTGTGCCGCTGGCTGGGGCGCTCGGCGGGCCACATGACGAGGTCTGGCGGGCCGGATTTGGCCCCCGGGCCTTGTGTTTGACACCCGTGCTCTAGGGTAAACTTCATTGAAAGGTTTAAGAGCTGCTTTAGAAATTAGGAAGCTGCTTTATACCAAGTCTTACACCTTTTGGTCCATCTAGGCCAGTACTGTCTACTGACTGGCGGTGGTTGGCTCTCTTGGATTTTGGCCAGGGGGTCTTTCTCAGCCCTTCCTGGAAATTTGGGGGGGGGGTTGAACCTAGAGCTACTGAGTTGCAGTCTTCTCAGCCACAGGGCACTTGCACAGCTCCTGTTCATTGGGCTTCCGCAGGAGAATTTCCCAAAGGGCTGTGTCCCATCTTAAAGGAAATGAAGAGGGGAAGGACTTCTTCCCTCTTGCCTCAGGCACCAACATACTCTGAGCCAGACCCTTTATGGCTAGATAGAGCTTGCCTCATTTATTCACTCTCCCCCCCCCCCCCCGCCCCGGTTCCCTCTGCATCCCTATCACTATTCTGTGAGGTCGGCCAGTTCTGAGCAAGGGCGACCAGCCCCAAACTTAAACAGGAAGCATTGTAGCTAAGCAGAAATTTGAACTCTCATTTCCTCAGTTTAATTCCTGCATTCATGCTTCCACATTGCACTGGCCCTCATTGCTTTTGGAGACTGTGGAGCTGGGGTGGGGGAGGGGAGTTCCTGGAGCATCACAGGGAGAAACTGGTCACCTGCTCTTCCAAGAGACACTGAATGCTGCTCTACCTGCTGGTTATAAGAGTCAGGAAGGTAATGATACAAATAGAAGCATGTAACATGGGCGTAGCCAGGGGGGTGCAGTTGCCCCCACCTATATCAGGTAAATAAAAATACTTAACTGACCAATTGCATCGTAGAAAACTCAGTTTCGCCCTCCCCCAACATAAAGCCTGCCCCCCCCCCAATTATATCCTGGCTACGCCCATGGCATATAAAGTGGAACTTCAAAAGCAACTAAAGGCAAATTAACCCTGGATTATAAAAATTCCTCTTTTCCCAAAGCATGCAGTTGCCATGCTGCCCAATGAGAAAGGGTGCTCTCTCTTTGTAGCTGACAACCTGCCTCACCTCAAACAGAAGCGGGGAGGGCGGGGAGAGAACCAAATTATGCAGTGGTGGAAATAGTATCCCAGCTTCCACCTATCTTTTCTTTTCCCCTCTCCAGTTTGCTACACGGATGGCACAATCTGCCTCCACCTTTAGGTGCGCTGATCTCAACACATTAGTAAAATGCTATTTCTATACACTGCTTTGTTGGGGGGCCTTCAGCATGAGAAGCTGTGTCAGGCTGCAAAGTCACCTGTCTGTCACCTTTTCAAGACTGCAACACCCTGCCCTCAACACAGAAAAGGGCGAGTGAAATGATCAAGGCTATGGAGCAACTCCCTGCCCCCCATGAGAAAATGTTGCAGTGTTTTGAGGCAACATGATAAAACTTTAAAAAATGATGTGTGGTGTAGAAAGAGTGGAGAGAGAAAAGTTTTTGTTCCTCTCCCATAACACTGGAACTTGTGGGCACCCAGTGAAGCTGGATGTTAGAAGATTCAGAATAGATAAAAGAAAGCACCTACTTCTTCATGCAACGTATAGTTAAAACTATGGAACTTCTTCCAGCAGGAGGCTGTGATGCCCACCAACCTGGAGGGCTTTAAAACAAATGGGAACACCTCCATGGAGCGTAATAAGATTATCAGTTGCTACTAGCCATAATGGTTATGCTCTGACTCTTTGGAAGCAGTAATACTTTGGAAGATCAGTTGCTGGAAGCCACAGGAGGAGAGAGTTGCTCTTCTGCCCATGTCCATTGTGGGCTTCCCATTGTTGCATCTGGCTGGTCCCTGTGAGAACAGGATGCTGCACTAGATGGCCTGATCCAGCAGAGCTCTTCTTATGTTCTTGTCATTGGCTTTGGCTCCCTGCCTTCCGTGCTACCAGACTCAAGGGGCACCGGCCACCACTGCAGCTGTCCCTATGTGGCACCAGCCAACATGACTTACGGGAAGGCTCTGTTCTGCCCTCTGATGCATTTAATCGGGACGTGAGCGAAATCTATCCATATTCAGAGACTGTGCCAGTGTCCCAACTCATCCATCTGTTTCTTTAGGGTGGGAATAAATGTCACATTTGAATTCCATCTCCCCATTGCCTACACACTGATAATCTCTGAAGTACCATATTCCTTGTGAAAACACGCACATACTCACATACACAATGTTCCCCTGCTGTTCAGCATTTGAAGACTTCCGGTTTCGTCAAGCTGCACCATAGAAGCGTTTCATCCCACGCAAGACACCACACAACCTTGCTATGCTGCCTATGAGCGTGTAACATCATGCACCTGTAAGCATATCTTCATGAGGACCAGAAACCTGTTTAAATCTAAATACACATGAACATAAACACAGTTCAGAAAACTGATCTCTTCCTCCATCCACCATTGCCTTATATAGTCTAAAGCAGGGGTAGACCAAGGGGGTGTCCTCTATATGTTGCTGGACTGTAGTTCTCATCATCCCTCATGCCAGCTGGGGCTGTTGAGATCTGTAGTCCAGCAACACCTGGGGGGCACCCCTCCCCTAAACTAATAAATTCACTGCAGGTGTGATGAGCTTGTGGCCTTCCAGATGTTGCTAAACTTCAACGCCCATCGGCCATTGGCCATGCTTGCTAGGGCTGATGGGAGTTGTGGTTCAACAACATCTGGAGGCACCTCTTCATTTTAACTTATTTGGCTTTCCTCTTCTACCATTTCTAATAATCAAAGATGTCAACGTGAGAGATTCCTGGAGGATGTTGTTATTTATTTATTTAAAAATTGTTATTTATTTTTTATTTATTTAAATAAATTTTTGTTTATTTTATTTATTTAAATAAATTTTTGTTTATTTTATTTATTTAAATAAATTTTTATTTATTTTATTTATTTAAATAAATTTTTTATTTAAATAATTTTTTATTTTTTTATTTATTTAAATAAATTTTTATTTTTTATTTATTTAAATAAATTTTTATTTTTTATTTATTTAAATAAATTTTTATTTTTTATTTATTTAAATAAATTTTTATTTATTTAAAAAAATGTTATTTATTTTTCTAAATAAAAAAAAATTCAGGTTTGCTGGTATCTTTTTGCTGCCTCCCAACACTATGCAGTTAATAATTTTGCTGCAGTCATTACATTTTAAAATGATTCCCACGTCCTCTTGTCTTAATATATCCTCGAGGAGATCCATCAAAACAATGCTGGCATCCAGTGCCCATTATCCTTTTAATTTCATTGGAAGGTTTATTAATGTTGCTGGCAATAAAAAAGCCAGCTTATGTCAGGGCTCAGTGACCTCCTCTTTCCTTGTCTTTCAAGCTGATTGAACCCAATATGAGCAGCCAAAGCAGGGGTGGGGAACCTTATCCATCCCGAGCGGCCACGTTCCCTTCTGGGGGCCACATGCCAAGGGTGGGTGGGACTAGAAGCAAAAGTGGACAGAGCAACAAATGCAGATTTTACCTTTTTTCGATAGGCTGCTTTAAGAAAAAACACGCACACACAAAAAGTGTGTGGCAAGTGAAGGACAAGTCCCAGCCAGGCCCGAAACACTAAAGGAAAGTGCAAAGCAAGACTGGTGAGATGTGTGGTCTGGGGAGGGGCCTGAGAACCAGACAGAGAGACCCGAAGGGCTACATTTGGCCTCCAGGCCTGAGGTGTTACCCATCCCTGTGCTAGACCAAGTACAAAATAACCCATCTGCAGCGCCACAAATCCAACTCAATGGTGTAACTGTTGGAAAATGTTGATCGCTTCTCCTACCTAGGCAGTTATCTTTCCACAAGGGCCAACATTGATGCCGAAATCCAGCATCACCTGAGCTCTGTGAGTGCAGCTTTCTCCCAATTGAAGTGAAGAGTGAGGACCAGCACATTCGCAGGGAAACCAAAATGCTTGTTTACAAAGCTATTGTACTGCCCAACCTTTCTATATGCTTGTGAAACGTAAACGCCATCTCCAACTCCTTGAAAGATTCCACCAACGGTGTCTCCGAAAATTTTTACACAGCACTTGGGAAGACAGGCAAACTAATATCAGCGTACTGGAAGAAGCAAAGATCACCAGTGTTGAAGCAATTATTCTTCAACATAAACTTCGTTGGACAGGTCATGTTGTGTGGATGCCTGATGATTGTCTTCCAAAGCAACTACTCTATTCCGAACTTAAAAATGGAAAGCGTAATGCTAGTGGTCAACAAAAAAGGTTTAAAGACTGTCTCATCAAGGCAAATCTAAAAAAAAGTAGTATAAACACTGACAACTGGGAAACACAGGCCTGCGAGCGCTCCAGTTGGAGAACAGCCTTTACCAAAGATGTCATGGGCTTTGAAGACACTCGATCTCAGGACGCAAGGGAGAAACGTGCTAAGAGGAAGGCACGCTTGGCAAATCCACACCGTGAAGCTGGTGGAACAAAGAATGCGAAGTTTCCCTTTTGTACAGTAGGATAGTTTCTACAGACACGACGCACATATCTCTGTCCTCTATCCAGGCAAGCGAGAAGCGTTCTTATCAGAGCTCAGGGACACATTCCAGGTATGCGAAACCACTCAGAGAGAGTGCATGGCAAGGCTTATAACCACTGTAATATGGCGACAACTCTGACGAAAACATAACTTTGCTTTTCTATTGTGACCCCCGTTTGCAAGGGGTTTCTCTCCCCCTCCTCCTCTTCCTCCTCCCCGGCCCC
The DNA here is from genome assembly GCF_963506605.1 of Zootoca vivipara. Lineage (NCBI taxonomy): Eukaryota > Metazoa > Chordata > Lepidosauria > Squamata > Lacertidae > Zootoca > Zootoca vivipara. The sequence goes on along the minus strand of NC_083294.1, from coordinate 11,827,235 downwards.
GCCTCCCTCTAATCCTCTGAAAGAATGAGATCAAGTTAATTGCTCCGTTGGCCGTTCTCCCCTGGAGAGCAGAAGCGAAGCTTGGAAACCGTGAAAGAGTGCAAGTGAGAAGAAATATAAGGAACGTCAGACAGGAGGAGGGGCTGGTACTCTCCCAGGCCATCCTGCCAATTTTAGAGGGCGAGAGATGGATGTTTACGTTCTTGTCCAGAAGAGGAGTAAGCATCTGTTGTTGTTGTTTAGTCGTGTCCGACTCTTCGTGACCCCATGGACCAGAGCACGCCAGGCACTCCTGTCTTCGGTAAGAAGTAGGGTTGTCAACTGGCCAGAAAAACAATGTGGCTCGAGGTGCTTTGCCTTCGACACCAGCTCAATGGGCAAAAAAGTCAGTGCCTGGAGCCTGGAGCTCCAACATCTGGTTTAAGGTTCAAGCTCTATCACGTAGGACTTGTGTGGGCACATCACTGTCTGCCAGACCTTGCTCCCCAATCTGCAAAATGGGTATATAATGGAGTCCTGTTTTGTGTGGGCTGAGAACAGAGACTCCCGCGCGCGATAAATTGGGTGAGCAAGGTTCCTTTGGCTTTTAAAAACAAAGAAATCAAAGCTTGTGCAAGGGGCAGAAATTCATTAGGGGAAGCTTTTGCAGGTAGAAGCCTTTGCCCTTTGAATTTCTGCAGATCATGCCATGGTAAGGTTAAAGGCACGGGGGCTTTTTGTGAAAACGGTGGCAGTAATTGGAGCCTACCTTTCATTATCCTAGCATAGAAGATCCAAATGGCTTTGAGTGGAGAGCGGGATGTCCAGGTGGCAGAATCCACGAGGTTCTGTCCACGAGGCTGTGTCACATTGAACCTGTTCTGCCTTGGCCCCGCCCTCTGATCCCACCCCCCGGTTTTTGAAACCAGCAACCAGACCTTGTGAGTCCACTCGCTCCCCTTGGCCCATCTCCCTGTATCATCGCTGTTCTCTTCCCCCAACGCCGAAACAACCCAGAAAATCACAACATGCAGAGTAAACAGACGCACATTTCCCTGATTGGCATAATTCCCTCCCAATTATGCTATTTGGGTGTTTGCTAATGAGTGGGTTTTGGAGCACAGCCGCGTCTCAGCCCCTGATTGATCGATCGTGCCGCCTCGCTGGGAACGGGGGGAGGGGGGTCGTCTTGGGGAAACATCTGCTCAGGGGGCGTGAAGCCTGATCAGCGGGCGGGAATCTATTTGTCTGAAAACTTCGGCTGTGACTGTCACTGGCAGGTAGCAATGCGGGAGCCCTGGCGGTTGTCGTCGTCCCGGATAAACGGTTCAAAGAAACAACCCCCCCCCCCTTGCATCCACTTTGCTGAATTTTAAGTGGGCCGAATCTGGTCCATAGGAACCAACTCCTAGCGGCCGAAGGGACCTCGCTGGGACTCCCCAAAGTTGATAAGCATTGCCGTTCAAATTACCTCATCTCACCTCCCCCTTTATTTAAGGTCCCCTGAACTGGTCAGTGCTTACAATTAAGAGAAAACAAGCATAAAAACTAAGAGGCAATAACTGGGAAAATAATAAAACGTAAGATGTAATTTTGGAAAATATGGAATAAAAATGATAATGCAATAACATTTAGATAAAAGAATACAAAATTAAGGTAGGACAAAACAAGCAGGAGAAACTGATATTTAAAGAACCAGAAGAGGAAGTTGAGGGAAGTCAAGGGAGGAGTGGGGGGGGGCGGAGATTGGGACTTGCATATGTTTTGTTTTTTTCTGTGATAATGATTAATGTGTTGAATTCAAAATGTAAAACTTAATAAAAATTATTATTATTATTACTTTTTAAAAAGCCAGCTTGGGGTTAGATCCCCCCTAAAAACAATTTGGGATTGTTTCCCCCCCCCCAAAAAAAAGCTATGGGTTCACCATGTTTAAACAATAATTTATTTGACTTACGTTCAGACCCTATATCTATATTTAGGGTCTGAATGTATGTCAAAAGATTAATTATAAATGTGGTATCAGACTGGGAAATTTGTATAGAAAGATCTTCTTTTTTCCATTTAATGTGCAATTGCTGAACCAGATATAAATTGTAATATGAGGACAATGCTGTTATCGGGGATGCAACACCTCAGCTCAGAGGCCTGCACTGATTGCTGATTTGCTACTGGGCCAAGTTCAAGGTGTTACTGTTAGAATACTGTTAGAACAGCTTGGGACCAGTTAACCAGAGAGATTGCCTTTCCCCACATGTGCCCACTCAACTGCTTTGCCCTGTAGAATTGGCCCTATATACAGGTGCCACCACATAATACCTGTTCCACATTTGTAAGAAATCGATAGGTGGCAGCACCTATTGGCAATCAGGCAGGTGCCTCACTGTTACTCGTTTTGGAGCCTGCATAAAACATTTTTGTTTAGACGAAGCTACCCAGATATGTAGAATGCTTTAATTTTTGTTTAGCTTATCACTGATTCTAATTATTATTTGACTGTTATAAACTGCTTTTTAAAAAATGGGTTTTTTTACAGGTGGTCTCTCTTTTCATAAACTGCTTTAAGGGTTTGTTTGTTATTTACAGACAAGCAGTATGAAATAAATAAATAATATGATTAGTAAATAACATGTATGATAAAATTAACTTTAAAAATATTTTATCTATTTTTGCATCTATCTATATATTAGCAAGTACCCTTCCTGTTAGAACCTAAAAATAAAAATAATTTTTGGAGCCATTAATGGAAGTGCAAGAACTCAGAAACCAATTGTTCTGTGTTTGTTTGTTGGGAAACTAAAATATCCTGCACTGGTCATTCTGTATGAAAGTAAAGGTAGGTGTGTTTGGTTTTCTTTTTTTATAATATTCTTTATTAATTTTTTACATATATATATATATATATATTCCATAAATCATTTAACATTCATTTCTTAAACAATATTTTTGGACTTCCATCAACCACGTCTCAAGATTTCCAAACTTTTTTTTTTAATTTCACCTTGTATTCCTTATTTCACTGTTTGGTTTTATTTGGGGCTCACCCTCTTTGCACAAAGGGGAGGCTCCAAATCATATCTCCTCTGACTGTCTTGGACACTTCCCATGGGATTTTTTCTTTAGCTCTGATGTGCACCCAAGATGTTTTAGCTGGGAAAATGTGAAGACTGTGAAAATGTGGCATGCAAAAGGGACAACTGTGTGTGCTGCACACAATTGACTGCGTGACGTGCTGCTGCTCCCTTGATTCATCAGTTTATTGGCCTGCTTAGAGATATGTTGATTTCTATTTATGACAGGGATCATAGAATTGTAGAGTTGGAAGGGATATCAAGGGTTCTCTAGTACAACGTTTCTCAACCACTGTTCCGCGGCACACTAGTGTGCCGCGAGACGCTGGCTGGTGTGCCGCGACGTGCGGCGACGAGAAGGGCGAATTGCATTGTCACGTGCCTGGCAGCCGCCAATATCCAGCACCGACCCGCCGGAAAGCAATATTTCTCCTCCTCTTTCCCAAAGCTCAGTGCAAACGACTGGAGGGTGGTTTTAGTCATAATTATATAGTCAATATAGGGCGGCACAGAGTTAATTTTTTAAACTTTTTTAATGGTGGTGTGCCTCATGATTTTTTTCATGGAACAAGTGTGCCGTGGCCCAAAAAAGGTTGAGAAACACTGCTCTAGTACAACCCCCTGCAATGCAGGGATCTCAAGTAAAGCATCTACGACAGGTGGCCATCCAATCTCTAATTAAAAACCTCCAAGGTCCATTCCACTGCCAAACAGCTCTTACAGCCAGAAAGTTCTTCCTGGTGTTTAGTCATAATCTAATTTGTTGTAACTTAAAGCCATTGGTTTGAGTCCTACTGTCCCAAGCAGGAGATAACAAGCTTGCTCCATCTTCCATGGGACAGCCCTTCAGATATAGTCGAAGATGGCTATCACATCTCTTTTCCAGGCTAAACATACTGAACTCCCTCAATCTCTCTTCTTAAGGCGTGGTTTCCATACCCTTGGGAATCTTGGCTGCTCTCCTCTGCACATGTTCCAGCTTATCTAGTTGCAAGTTTGGGGAAGGAGTGGGCAGGAGCCAAAAGTTCATGGGGTAAAGTGTACCGTGGAGGAAGAGACTGGTGGGCACATTTCTCCTTTTCCAGGGAGATTACAGGTAAACGGCCCACAATGAGTGAAACAGGGAGCCCTTATCCCTCCAGACTTGTCCCCTTAGGACTGGTTGGGTGGAAGGTAGAGTGGTGACACTGAGACTAAGGAGGAAGAAGGAGGAGACTGCCAGGGCGATCTACACGGAACAGTTTTAAGTAAGAAGGCAGACGGAGCTGGCTGAAAGCATTCTGAGCTTGGTGGGGCAGTGCCCCACTTGCCCAAATGGATCATCCTCCACCCTGTCTAACTTCATCAGCTTTGAGCAAATCAGGACAAGCGCTCCACAGAGAGGTTGTCTGGAAGGCCCGCCAAATTACCTGCAGCTGGGGTGGGGTGGGGTGGTGGTGGATATTGGTGAGCATATGGCTTTGAAACAAATAAGACTCCCTGGAGGAGTGTGTGTGTTTGAATAAGACAGCAGGCTGTTTCGTTCTGTGAGGAAACACAGCACGCGAGAAGGTGATCAGAGGGTGAATAATTTATTTTTGCGTGAGAATAAAATGGAGAGACCTGACCTTCACACCCTTCTGTTTCTATCCAGTGGTTTAATCCTTTTACGGAGGTCATGAAACTGTCCTGGGGCTGCTGCACTTCAGGCTGTGAGTGGGGGCTCATATGAGGGGATGCATCCTCTTCTCCAAATACAAACGCGCCTCCCTGCAACTAGAAAAGCAGCAGAATGCTGTACAGTTAAAGAGGCTTGCTAATCTGCACTAACAGCCATACTTCACATTTTCATATAATGTTTTAAGAGTATTCAAACCACATACTTGGTGATGCAACCAATAAGCTTATAAGCAAGTCTTTGTATGTGCAATCCATTAGGGGGGTGTCTATGTTCCTGTAGTAAGAGAATTCTTTGTCCCCCCATAAATCGCACAAATTGGATGACTTTGCAGAATGTCAATGCTTTCTCTTAATTGCATAACTTAGACTGGTTTTGCTAGCATAATTGGGAAGGGAGAAGGAGCCAGGAGTCTTATTCAGCCATATTGCTTTCAGATATATATTTGCAGCCTTAAGGACTGGAACTTTGTCCCTGAGATTTTTCAGACTGACGAAGTAGTCCCCCTATCCTGTGACTTTTTTCTTCCGCAGCGGTGAAGAATCAAGGCTTAGTTTATCCCACCCCCGCCGCCCCTTGCTGCATCATCTGATAAGGTGGCAAGAGGATACCTAAGATTTATGGTAGCCCACAGTTTAATGAAGTGGAGCAGATAGTGTCAAAGCCAAGCCAGTTCCTGTTGCTGGCAGTTCTGAAGAAAGAACGGAAAGAACGACCCTTTGTATGCTCACAGGGGTACTATTTCATGTATAAATACTTTTCGTGCAGCCTAGGGTGATGAGTCTAGGACCTTCTGCATGCAAAGCAGATGTTCTACCACTGAGCTACGATGCTAGTTCAGTGCTTCGATGTAATCAGTGAGGGCGCATATCTAAGAGACGGCATTGTCCTTTGCACAGGACCAGAGTCGTTGTAGCTTTATTTAATTCAATCATGCATGTCCTCAGGAGCACCGCGACTGCCTTGCCGCCAACGCACCCAGCCGGCTCGGAGCTTCCGCGTTGAGCCAGGATCCTCGGATTCCAAGATCACTTGGCCGCCTCCTGTGAGGGTGGTTCCAGGGCACTCTGCACATCCTCAGAAGCACTCCACCGATCCTACTGCCGGCGCTTTCCCTCCCCGCCCCAGAGCCTCCCCAAATATAGGCATGGCCCAGCCTGGGCTTCCTGCACCCCGCCCCGTCAGGTCTCTCCTGTGGCGCCCCAGCCGCAGTCAATGAGCAGCCGCGATGCGCGCCGAGGGGCGGCTAGTCGCGGCGGCGGCTCCTCCTCCGGCTCCTCCTCCTCCAGCGACACTCGCAGGGGTCTGCCTGGGAGGGGTAAGAGGAGGCGGACTCCGCTCGGCCCGCCGAGGCAGCAGCAGCCGAGATCTCAGCCTGTCCCCAGAGTTGGGGGTGGGGGTCGGCATGGGCGGTGGTGGCAGCGGCAGTGACGGCTCCGCGCGGCGGTGGCGGCGATGAGCTTCGAGGAGGACGATGGGCACGGCCGTCTCCAAACGCCGCTCGCTCCGCAACGAGGCCGTGGCGTCGGTGGCGGCCAAAGTCAGGTGAATCCGAGCTCGGGTTCTTTTTGGGGGGGGAAAGGAGGGGGCGAGATCGGGATGCAAAGCGAAGGAACAACCTAGCCCTAAAGAAAGAAACCTAGCGGGGCGAAAAAAAGGAGAGCTGCGGGCGCAATGATGGTGATGGTCGACGAGGGAGGGGGGGGACGAGGGGGTCATCTCTTTCTCTCCGACCCCCGTTACTCCAGCGAGAGATTGAATCCTGCACAGGAATCCTGCACCCACGAGTTGGGGTCGTGGGTGCAAAAAGCAAGGAGTGTGCAATAGGAGTGAGCATGGGGGATTTGATATAGTCTCTCCGCGTCCTGCTATGGATGAGCATTTATGGAAAGGGAGGTTTGGGGTAAGGGGGCAAAAAGAAACACACCGGGCGCGTGTCTGTGCAAGTACCAAGAGACCAGGTTGGAAGGGGCGCGCGCATGGGATCGTGCAAGGGCTGGGAAAGAAGAGCGAGCATGCATGCAAGGGAGACGTGCGTGTTTCCAGAGGAGCACGGCGGTGTCTTGTTCCGCGCTCGGAGGTGCTCGTCCGCCTCTGATTGACGTCAGAGGCTGGGGAGGGGGAGGGTGCACAGTGGGGAGGGGGTCTGCCACAAACCCGGATTGTGTACTGTATTTCCCTTCTGACTGCTGGCTCGTATCGGGCTTTGGAGTATGCTGGACCGGAACGATGCGCTCCTTCAATGCTCCTACCCATCGCTGTACGGATTTTGTCAGAGAGCGGCAGGCCTGGTGTTCTGTCCCCTGCTACACACCTAGGGGAGAGGGCTCTGGAACATTTCAGCTGTTCTCTCCAACAAAACTCCCCACCACCACCACCAAATTGTGTGGTCTCAGATGAAGTAAAAGCATCACCATGTGCCAAGTTTTCACACAGAGAGAAACACACACACCTCTTGGCTCTAGCACTTTTCCTTCCGGCAGTGCAGAGAGCCTATCCCTGGTGTGCTGCATCTTCTCAGCCTGCCAAAAGTGTCTGCTGTTGAGCGTGGAGGGTAGGAGGACAGCGCTGCTGCTGCTGCTGAACCCCCGCCTTTAGTCTCCCACCATGCTAGTGAGCCAGAAGTGTTAACTCTGTATTTTTAGTCCGGCTGGCGCTGGGTTGAAATAGCAGATGACGTGAGGTGCGAAGTGTTTTGGCATGCTGCCCAGCCGTGGACCACTTTTCCTTTTTCTTTTGGCAAAGGCTCAAAGAGCCCACGGCTGCCCTGGTGAACTTCCAAGCTCTGGGAATGCAGCAATGATGGGGGCGGGGGGGGGGCGCGGCGGCGGCGGCAAGCTGCCTGCCTGCCTGCTTGCGCAGTGGTGACTTTGCCTCCGCAGCTGTTTAACTTCTTAGCCTTGGAGGATGCTCCCTGCTTGTCTTGGACGATCCCTCTCTGGTTGCAGCGTGCTGACCAAGAAAAGTGAGCCTTTGGGGAGAGGCCTCGTCACATTGTTGTGTTTTGCCCCTAACGTGTTCCTTTTCCTTAGCGCCAGATGAAGGGGTATAGGCGGCTTTTATTTTCTACTGGCGACACAAAACCAAGGAGAATTGCAAGCATCACACAGAGGATGTTTAAAATGTAGTGACGCCTTCAGACTGCCGGTATTTGTGGGAGGGATCCCAGCAGGTATACCGGAAGTTTAGGTTTGTGCATTTAAAATGCTATTAAGCGGTCTTCTACCCTAGTGCAACAAATTCACTTAAAAGAAACCACAGACTTTTGGTTGTTTGGAAGGTGAATGTGAAGTGCATTGAAAAGTGTGAAGTGAACAAATGATTGGTGGGAAGACATCCCATGTGCAAAGTGGGACAAATGCTCAATGGGACAAATACTCAATAAACAGGTTCCCTGGAGATGCCCTAACTCCCTACTGTTAATTTAACCTTACTGAAAATTTGAAATTATTTCCCCTTTAAACTAAAAACCTAAACCACACACTTGTGCAAGAGACATTTAGTGTGGTTAATTTTGATTGCCATCCTTTTACAGAATGAGGTGACCTGGGGGAAAGGATAAGCAGCAGGTTCTGATTGTGGGGGAAGGACCTCTTTGGGAACGGAAGGAAGAACCCGTGAGACAGACTTTCCAGAAGACTGGGCAGAACTCTTATTCATGAGCAGGGTTCGCAAACGGAGGTGCATGGACCACTGGTGATCTACAATCACTGTGTCCCCGTTAAATATTCACATTGATTTCTTAATGTACTGTATATTCCAGTGTATAAGACGACTGGGCGTATAAGACGACCCCCAACTTTTCCAGTTAAAATATAGAGTTTGGGATATACTCACGGTATAAGAAATACGACCCGGCGTATAAGACGACCCCCGACTTTTGAGAAGATTTTCCTGGGTTAAAAAGTAGTCTTATACGCAGGAGTATTGCTTCATTTACGTATTTGTTTGTGAGTATTTGTTTTTGAGTATGAGTATTGCTTCATTTATTTCTTAGATTGTAGGACAAGATAATACAATTAGAATTCTGTACAATGTGAATTGTATTTTGCCAATAATAATAATAATAATACTAATAATACTGAATTTATATACTGCCCTTCAACTGAAGATCACAAATGAAACAAATATACGAAAGAAAAGGAGCAATGATTTTAAAAAGAAAGAAATAATGCTGCATCTAGCACCAGCAAGTACTACAGAAATTGTAGTACCGGTAAGTCATTAAGTGGTATTCGGGTTTTCAAGTTGTCTATGGGGGAAAAGAAGATTGGGAACCACTGGTCTAGAGGGTGGGTTGGATACTGTGGGAGCCTTTTTCCGACAGACTTCAGGGTCCCGAGCAAGGTGACCCTTGAGTTTCTGCCCATTTTCAAAATTCTAGACTATTCTTTCTACATTAAGCTGTGAGATCAGATGCTGGTCATGAACAGGAATAACCTGACTCCAACCCACGAAGAGCAGGGATACTTAATTCATCAGCATGCTCTGAGGGCACCATTTTACTTTGAGCACAGGATTTGGTACAGGAGTATAAAATTGTCAAGCTACATAGAACCTTTGTTTGCATTCAGACCCAGTCCCCAGCCTTTGTTATTTTGGCAACAGTCTTGCAAAGATCTTAGGAGTGTTTACTTGAAATCTCAGGAGCTGAGGCAAAGGGTGTGTGTGTGTGTGTGTGTGTGTGGATCTCAGGGGTTTCCCCTCTTCTCTTTTAACAGGCAGAATAAATGGTTCCAAATTAGCAAATGTGTTAGATATTACAGATTCTCCCATTTCAGAATGACTCCTTTTTCTCAGTGCGGATTTGACCCGACCCTGCTCCTGAGATTAAGTGCTGCAAGCCTGCCCTAAGAACAATGAGGACTAGAATGCATGTTTGCTTAAGCATTGACACGTTACACTGTGTTTCCAAAAAGCACTGGTCCAGATTGCATAGCTGCAGACACAACTACAAGGCATTTTACTGAATCACTAAAATAAGGTAATTAAAAAAAAAACAACTGTAGGAGGCTTAGCTTGACTCAGGGAGAGAATGTACAGTTGCTGTTATTACCAGCGTTCATTAGGAATAAAGTTAACACAAGACTATTTCGTAAAGCAAACATACCAACATGATTTTTTCCCCTGTGCCTTGGGAGGTGCCACAATTCCATGTGGTCTAGAAACATAGGTGATCAGGGGGTGCATGTATTAACAAGTGGATCTTTGTAGTTGGCTCCCCTGCATGCTCTTATTAGATTCCGTAAGTCTTTCAGCCAGCTCCATGTCCCAGAGGGATATTTGTGGGATATTTGCTGGCTTTATGAAACACTGCCTGATCTATAGATCTCAGCAGAGCTTTCCTGCTGACAAATGGACAATAATTTTCTAACTTGGAGGCTGCCGATGCTGAAATTGTGAGGTGTGTATGAAGCTTTTGGGCTGCTGGGATAGCTCAATTGGTAGAGCACGAAACTTTTAATCTCAGGGTTGTGGGTTTACTAAAGACTCTGCTTTGTGTTGATGTCAAAAAAGCCCACCAACTCAGTGACAACAACAGTCCTTCAACGATTGAGCTGGGACATAAGGGTTTGGGCGGTCCCTGGGGTTCAGGGCTTTGTAAATTAACAGAAGGCCCTTGAACCTGGCTCAGGAGTCGATGGGCAGCCAGTGCAGCTGTTTTCACGATGGTGTCCCATGTTCTCAGCCAGGTGTCCCCTCCAGCAGTCTGGCTGCCGCCTTCTGCACCAGCTGGAGCTTCCAAAACCAGGCCCAAGGGCAGCCCCACATAGAGCCCATTGCAGTAATCCAGCCTCAAGGTAACCAACTCATGGTCTGCAATGGTCAGTTTATCCTTGTCCAGAAATAGCCATAGCTTCACTTCTCCACCATTTCCTCATCAGTTTGCAATTAAACACACACACACACACACACACACACACTGAAGACATGGCAGCCGATTTCTCCTGATAGACCTGTTTGCGTTCCATTTTGCCTTATGTGCATTTTTGCAAAGCTATTTCCTCTAATATAATGTAGTATTGTACATGTTATTTTCCCTAATACTGTATATGCATTTTCAGGTGCATATTATGCTAGTATCTGTGTTTTTGTACATATGACTTGGCCAGAGAATTGCACTGGAAAATTCGGATAAGGGGTGAATTCTGAAGGGTGGCGTCTGTTTCAGTTCGCAAGCTGTTTCAGAAAGTTTTAATTAGGTAGGTTTGTATTTGAATGCAAACTGAATCAAATCTTTCTTATCTGATATACAGGGTTCTGGACCAGATGGGCCACTGGCCTGATCTAGCAGGCTCTTCTGAGGCTCTTATTAATATCTCTCCCATCCCTACCAGAGATAAATACATCTCTGCAGGTTGTTGGTATCTGAGATGCTCAAAACTGCAGCTCAAAGTCTCTGGGTTTCTTCCGAGAAGCTCTTAATTTCAGTCCCAGAGCACCTGACCCAGCTCTTCCCAAGATGGTTAATTAAGCTCTCTGCAACTTTCATTCTTGGCCTGGATCCTTGTAAACAACTGCAACACCCATTTCAACAGGGGGTGTCTCTGAACGCCATCCGTTAGTATAGCTTTCCTGCTGTTCTGTTCTGTTCTGGCTGGACCGGTTTAACTTTTTCTTTACATTCGCAACTGTACTGTCTGTCTTTAGAGCTGCAATAAAACTGTTTGACCTTTCCTGTAACCTTAACGGGTGAAGGATGGTGGGAGGAAATCTTACAAATACCACAAATGAAATAAATCTCCCATTGGTACACTGTGCTGTGCTGAACAAAGTGGTGGTGGAGACACTTCTCAGATTTATTTCCTGAAGACCTAAAATGAGGAGGGGCCAATGGGGCAAGGCCATAGCTCATTGGTAGAGCACCTGCTTTGCATGCAGAAGGTCCCAGGTTCAATCCCTAGCATCTCTAGGTAGGGCTGGAAAAATACACCCTGAATGAAAGAAACCCTGGAGCTGCCAGTCAGTGTAGACATTACAGAGCTGGATGGACCAAGCGCCTGGCTCAGCATGAGGCAACTTCTGATGTCTGTCTCTTCCTAGATTTACAAACTGCATATCTGAAGCATGTGAATAGGTGTGAGTAAACCTTGGCTCTGATTAAAATGTATCAAATTGGGGGGGGGATTCAGATCATTTTCAGACATGTCTCCTGCCCCTTACTGAAGGAATAGGTATGTAAGGTTGCAGAGAGAGAGCAGAGGATGGAAATATTTGGAGTTGCTGCTTCGGTCAGCTTTCCAAAGTTCTCAGATTTTTATTAAGGACAACAAAGAAAATTGATGTCTTGCAACTTTCTGCCCCAAGACAGATTTATCTCTTCTCTCCCACCTCCCACTCGAAACTGGAGCTACTGGAATTTTGAAAGTGTCTTCTAAAAAGTTCAATTTCCTTTCTATGAGCCACCGAAGACTGTGGCAACTAGTTAAGTGTTTGTGGTGATTGGTGTAAGCGTATGAGTCCCGAGGTCCCTGATCTGGAAATTTTGTTTTAAAATATTCTCAGTGGTGATCAGAAAATGGAAGGAGACAAGGGATAACAACAGAGAAATATACACAGATGCAGTTCTCCCAATTCAGACCTTTTATTTATTTAATCCGATGTGTACTTACTTCAGAGTAAGGACCATTGAACTAAGCAAAAATATAGGTTTGGGTGCCAGCTGTCTTGACAGTTGTGGATGTAAAAAAAGCTTTGGGTTTTTTTTAGTAGAATGAAAGCTAAAATGCTAGCCAGCAGCGTGAAGCAGTGGCTAAAAAGCCTAATGTGATCGTAGGCTGCAGCAGCAGAACTAGGATGCTCAGATTGTGCGAAGTAATGGGTACCACTCTAATCAGCTTTGGTTGGTCTTCAGCTTATGTACTATCTCCTATTGTGGGTGCCAAAGTTCCAGAAGGCTGTCAACACAATGGAATGAGTCCAGAGGAGGGCAACGAAAATAGTGAAAGGCTTGGGGACCCTGTTCCTGGGAGTAAAAGTTGGTAAAGCTTGGTGTGTTTAGTCTATAGAAGATTAGGTGGCAATCTTGAAACATTTACTCCAGAGGGGTAAATGTCACAGTTGAAGGAGCAGATTTATTTACAGTGGTACAAAATTAATTCATTCTATGAGTCGTTTCGTTTTGCGAAAATTTCGTCTTGCGGAGCGCGGTTTACCATAGGAATGCATTGAAATTTAATTAATGCTTTCCTATGGGCAAAAAAAAAAAAGTGAAAGGAAAAAAAAGGTGCTGACTCACCCACCATGGCCGGAAGTCTTTAAGGCTCTGGGGAGAGGGAAGCAGGAGGGCCAGGGGTCTTCTCCCGCCGCAGCCTCCGCTCCTTCAGGTGCTGCCGCCTTTGCCTCCAAGGGCCGCCTGGCGAGCCCCACTGCTGCTCCTGCCGGATCGTCGAGGGAGAGAAGCGGCCAGTGCTTGCCCGCCAGCCCGCCAGGAGGCAGAAGCGGCGGCTGTGGACGTCACCCCCAGCCGCGACGGCGGAGTCCTGAAGGTAAGCAGCGGCAGCTTCCCTTCCCGTCGCCGTCGGAATCCAAACCGCGGCCTCCTCTGGAGCGCAGGGTGGCGAGGCTACTTCGTCTTGCGAAGCACGGCCATAGACGACTTTGTTTTGCGAGCCTTCGAAAAAATTGCAAAACGCTTTCGTCTTGCGATTTTTTCGTTGTGCGAGGCGTTCGTCTTGCGAGGTACCACTGTACTGTTAATCCAGAGGGTAGGACCCAGAGCAGTGGATTAAAAATACAAGAAAAAACGATTAATACTAAACATTAGGAAGGACTCTCTGATGGAAACTAGGCAGAGGGCCTTCTCGGTAGTGGCACCTGCCCTGTGGAATGCCCTCCCATCAGATGTCAAGGAACTAAGCAACTATCTGACTTTTAGAAGACATGTGAAGGCAGCCCTGTTTAGGGAAGTTTTTAATGTCTGATGTTTTATCACATTTTTAATATTCTGTTGGGAGCCACCCAGAGTGGCTGGGGAAACCCAGCCAGATGCACAGGATATGTATGTATGTATGTATGTTAAATAAAAATAAATAAATAAATAAATAAATGAACCAGTTGACAGTAGAGCAGACTTTGAAGGCAATGGACTCTACTTTGTGGGGTTGAACTAGATGACTTTTAGGGTTTCCTTCCGACTCTCTTTTTCTAAACGTGCACACACAGAAATGAAGTCATCAGTGTGGCATGAAAAAAAGAGTGCTAAGGCTGCATACCGTTAGATACTATACACCTAAAGCACACCAGTTCCCCCAAAGAATCCTGGGAGCTGGGATGGTAGGGGTAAACAACTGTTCCTATTTCCAGTGGGGCTTATGAATCATCTAGAAGTCTTCCTTGAGAACCAGGGTCCCTCTGGAGGTACTAGCTGGCTCTCTTCCAAAGACGGTATGGGTGGAACTCTCAAATCATCTTGGTCATCCTTATATTGAGTGCAGTGCATATTTCATTCCATATTAATTAACATAGTAATTTGATTTCACCCAATTTGGGTGGTGGGTGAGAAGAGATGGTCCAAAGCTCTTATATATTCTGGCTGTGTCAAATAGGATTGTGTGTGTGTGTGTGTGTCCACAGATACCTTTAGGGTTTCAAATTGCTCCTGCATAGGTTTGGGCAACTTCCATGTCAAAAGAATAGAAAAGGAATGTATAAGATGCTGTTATTGGCCAGAATACTGATTTTAATGTCAAAATGCAGTACTTGCCAACCTGACGCCCTCCTGATGCTTTGGGCTACAATTCCCATCAGCCCCAGCCACCACCCCTGGCACTTTCCAGATGTTATGAACCACAGTTCCCAGGCTGGGGGTTGATGGGAATTATAGTACAAAACATCTGGGAGGGGCAGATGTTGACAAAGTCTGTTCTAATATTATTGCTTCTGCTTAAATTATTATTATTTTAAATTGTGATAGTTTGTATTTAGTTTTTAACTGTGGTATTTGTATGTTGTTACAAATGTGTTTAATTTATAATTATTGCAACATTGCAAGAAAGTATTTCCCTTCCCTGAAATGTGTTTAAACAAATGGTAAATACGCCCACAAAAATAACTTGCCTGCAATGTATTTATTTACCACTCGCCTGCTGTGATCTGGAGTAGGAACGGATGGAGAGATACATTTGAATATTGGGTACCAAGGAAGGGGTGATGTGACTCATCCTTCCTCTGCCAGTGTCTTCACTCACTTGCATGTACGTTTCTGGCAGCGGATGGCTACCAGGCCAGTGCTTAAATGCAAGGCTGCTGTTATAGAAAAATAGGCTCCTATGTTCTTGGCATTCAGGGTGCAGCAGGAGAAAGACAGATGTGTTTAAGCAGGAGAAGAGATGGAGGATAAGGCTATGTTCCACCTTCACTGTCAGAGGCAGTATGCCGCTGACTGCCAGTTGCTGGGAATTATGTGTGGGGAGAGTTGCAGTTGTGCTCAGGCGTTGCTTGTGGACTTTGGGGCATCGGGTTGGTCATTGTGAGAACAGGATGCAAGGCTAGGTGGGCCTTTTGCCTGATCCAGCAGGCCCTTCTTATATTATTCTTCTTATATTCTGATTCCTCTGTCCTTCATCTATCCATCCAGATACAGGGGCGAACACTAACTTTAAAAGAGGATTTGATAAATTCATGAAGAGCAAGGCTACCCGTTGTTAGCAACCCTTGTGGCTGTGTTCTCCCTTGGATACAGTAATGCTTCTGAATACCAGCTGCTGGAAACTGCACTAGGGGAGAGGGCTCTTGCACTCACCAGCTGCTCAATAACTTTCTGGAGAAACCCAGTTGGCCACAGTGAGAGCAGGCTGCTGGGTGATGGCCTTCAGCCTGATTCAACAGGGCGCTTCCTATATTCCTAGGAGAGCTTTGAGGGGGGCAGAGTTGGAGGAGTAAAGGTCACCAACTAAGGTGTTGGAAGAGACCATGGTGGAGAATTCCCCACTCCCTCACTTGCTTGAGCCATTGAGAAGAGAACGATTTCCTCTCCATGAACTTGCTTATGAGGTGAGCCTGTGGTGTGTTTTATGTCCCACCTTACTTTCAAATCGCTTGGGTGCTTCCAGAGTGGCTTCTGTGGCCCCCCCTCTCCTTCTCCCATCCCCACAACAAAACTGTGAAGTAGCTTCAGAGAGACCACGACTGGCACAAAGATCGTCTTTCATGACCAAGTGGGGATTTGAATCCCGGTCCCCCAAGTCCTAGCCTAACAACTCCACTCTGACTCTCTCCCTGGGCAATGAGTGTCTTGTGTGAGGATTTCTCAGATGCAGAAGCTTATATTTTCCTATTCGTTTGCCGCGGTAGTAGCAAACAATTCCTTCTCATGGCTTATTCGCTGGTCTGCAGGCAGCATCAGACTCTCCCGCCCATTTTTAGGCTCCTATGTGTTTGGGTTTTTTTACTTGCTTGTAGCAGGGAATGCCACAGGCAGGCAAACTCTGGATGCCAGAAGGTTAACCGCAAGCCTGAAACCCACCCCACCCCACCCCACCCCCGTCATTACATGCCCCCTGTGGCTTTTGGTCTTTGCTTTGAGCTGCTGTGCTTTCAGGCGTGCAACGCTGGCGCTCAGTAACGAACCTGCCTCCCGCTTGCTGCGTTATAACTGCATCGGTTGCGCGGGAATCTCGGCGCTTTGGGTGCCTCTTTGATCGCCTTTTGCATACCTGCTCCATCCAAATGGTTCTTTCCTTAACTTCACCGCCTTGGCCGCTTACTTCAAGTGCGGCAGTGAGGAACCTACTCGGGGCTGAGGAGAGGGCGTCGCTTGAGTGTTTTCCCCTCTGCTGCAGAGAAGGGCTGCTGTGTATTCTTTCTGGAAGTCTGGATAGAGAGCTGCTTCGCAAAGCTGCTTTTGCCCAAGTCACGGCTCTGGCTTAATAAAGAGCTGGGATGGAAGCGCTTTCCTCTGCATGATTTCCACCCACATTGCTTTAGCGATGCAACCGCGGTCTGTACCGACACCACCAACAGCCCCGGGGCCAATGGGACAAATGGCAGAGGGCGAATAAAGGACATAGAGGTCGAAAGGGTGTCAAAAAGGGCCGGGGTGGGGTGGGGGAGAAGAAAAGAAGTTTGCGAGGTAAAGTGCACAAAATTTAATCAGGCTAATTAATTTAATTGAATTAGCCACATTTGCCACTATTGTTAATTTCTGTGTGAACAGAAGTTGGATTACCACTGTTGCATCATTTCCATTGCATTACTTACCTGCATTGGAGGTTAGTGGCTTACCTGTACACAGCATATGGGAAATAAATAAAAAGCTGAAAGGAAGTTAAGTGCATGAGCATGTACAGAGTGCATATCCCTTGTCCAATACAACAGTGTTCTCATATCCTGTGGCTTTCTTGCTTTTAAAAAAGTGTGCCGCTGCAGAGTTACTTTGCTTCCTTTTTAAAAATAATAATAATTTTTTTAAAATGCATCCTAGTAATGGTGATTGACAATTAATAAATGCATTTATTTATGTATTGATATTTCTGGACTTTATTTCATTTGCAGTCCTAAGAATTTCTGAGTTTGGGGTTGATAAACAACTTTATAAGCTCTTCAAGAGATCAGTTAAAATTAGATATCATCAAAGTCCTGCTTTAGAATACTTCAATCCATCTACCAAGCTGTAATAGTTTTCTTACTCTTCTTAATGTTTCTGGCTATTTATTTATTTATTTATTTATTTCTTATTTCTTATTGCATTTATATCCCATCTTTTCCTCCAAGATGTTCAAGGTGGTGTACATGATTCTCCCCCTCTGAATTCCCACAACAACCCTGTGAGGTAGGTTAGGAAATTCCCACCCTCCCTGCCATGTGACTTTCAGCTTATTCGTGTTTTTATTTGATTTATCTTGCTCTCAGAATGGGTTCCAGCATTGGATTTGTGTGTTCTTGTGTTAAAATTTCACAGGGGCAACAGTCTCTCTCTACAAACCCTAGAAACTTTGATGACAAATTAAAAATGATCTGGATGGCACTTTTTATTTTATTTTATTTATCTGTTTGTTTGTTTGTTTTTATAAAAAAATTGCATTTATATTACACTTCCTCCCCCCCCCCCACAGAGAGAGCAAGGCAGTGTATGTGGTTCTCCCCATCCTTTTTATCTTCACAACAATACTGTGAGGTCGGTTAGAGACTGAGAGAGACAGTAACAGTCCCAAGTTCATCCATTGATTTGAAACCCTGGGCTGGATCTAGACACATCATAGAAGTGTTTCAGTTACACACATTGTAAATTTAAACAGGGAACCACGGGACCCCACAGCGCCACCAGGTGGCACAGTGTTATATCACATTTTGTTGTTGTTTAGTGACCCCATGGACCAGAGCACGCCAGGCATTCCTGCCTTCCACTGCCTCCCGCAGTTTGGTCAGACGCAAGTTGGTGACTTCGAGAACACTGTCCAACCATCTTGTCCTCTGTCGTCCCCTTCTCCTTCTGCCCTCAATCTTTCCCAACATCAGGGTCTTTTCCAGGGATTCTTCTCTTCTCATGAGGTGGCCAAAGTATTGGAGCCTCAGCTTCAGGATCTGTCCTTCCAGTGAGCACTCAGGGCTGATTTCCTTCAGAATGGATAGGTTTGATCTTTTTGCAGTCCATGGGACTCTCAGGAGTCTCCTCCAGCACCGTAATTCAAAAGCATCAATTCTTCGGCGATCAGCCTTCTTTATGATCCAGCTCTCACTTCCATACATCACTACTGGGAAAACTAGTAGTGTATCGCATATACAACACATATAAATTGCTTTTTCTTTACCAATCTAGCCGAGTCCCTGGTTTCCTGGGTTCTAGTCCTTGTGTATAAAAAAGGTTTGTGCAGAGAGCATGTGTCAGTACTTCCAGGTAGAAGTTGAGTGTTGAATCACTGCTGACTACATAACAAGTTTTTGTTTTTGTTTTGCAACATGTACGTGATGCTGCCATCCTGCACCTCTAAAAATGTTTTCATCCAGATTTCTCCTTGCTGCAGAAAATCCAATATGCAAAAATAACCGATTATCATGACCACAGCTGCTGCGGGTGTGGAAGCACATTAGTGCATTTTTTGCAAGCTGGAAGGGAGTGTTGTCACATGCGTGGTGACATTTCAGTGGTGGTCACGATTGCTATCATGGTTGCCAGAGAATTCCAACGAAAACAGAAAAGGAAGTGGGAATCACTGCAGGTCTACTTGTTCATCTATGGTTAGGAACAGAAATCAGTTAAACAAATTCAATCAGTAGACACAGATCTCACTATCCGAACACAATGCATGATCAGGAAAACATTTGTTAGGGGAGCATTCACATAGCAAGTCGACAATTCTCATTGATTCCTATGGCAAAATTTCTAATGTGTTCCGGACTGTGGACATTGTTGGCTTGCAACTAACCATTTCTTTATTTCTACATTGTTTTGCCAATCAGAGCAGTCAGCGCTGGTCTAGATGGGCTCTAGTGAACTGAGTCTGCATAAGCAGCTTCCCACATTTAAGTCTGTGCAATGCTCTTCCCAGTGAGGTCTGCCAGGGGTTTCCCCTGACATCTTTTCAGCACCAGTTGACCTCCCCACCACCCCTGGCTTTCGATTAGACTGAAAAGATGTTGTTTTTGTCATTACTGTGCTGCCAAAGGTTTATGTGGCTGTTATAGGGGGTTGCTTTGTTGCTATGGGGGGGTTGTTTTGTTATAGGAGGTTATGTGCGGCTCTACAAGCACATATTGACAGCACATTTAACCCCCCCCCAAAAAAGAATACCAGTGCTACAATTCCCAGAGCCCATACAGTTCCCAAGATTCTTCTTTTGAGGAAGGGATAATATGCTTTCAATGTGATATAAATGTACACAGCATTGGTTTTCAATTGTGTTGTCAGTCACTTGTAGACCTACGATGAGCTCACCACTAACAAGTCTAATAAGTAAGAAGGAGGACATAAGAAGAGCCTGCTGGATCAGGCCAGTGCCCCATCTAGTCCAGCATCCTATTCTCACTTGCAGTACCGGTATGTGTGTTCATGTGTGCTAGGTTCCATCCCTTAGCCCTGGCTGAGCCAGTTGTTGTTTAATGTTGCTAGAGAGGGGCATTATCACTTATGTATGAAAGGTCAGGATGCAAGCCTATGACATGGACGAAGGAGGACCATTTGCATTATTTTTTTTTGCAAAGCTCTGGGTTTGCAAAATGCCAGTTAATGTTTTGAAATCTTTGTATTTCCAAAGAACATCACCCAGACAAAAGCCTCCTCTCTGAGCACAGCCTGGTTGGTGATGGCGAAGGACTTTGTTGGGCTGGACGCCAAGTTCTCAGGCTGTTTCTGTTTTTCTCCCTCTCTTGCTTTACTTTGTCTGTTAATGGAGCTGCTGGCCAGTTTGTGCCTACCTGCAGGGACCAAGCACATTTAGCAAGGGAGTCAAAACAAATCTGAGCGAGAGCTCAAGAGATGACAGGAATATGACTAGAAAGCCATCTCATCTGTTAGGGTGGATGAACCATCAATTTCACTTTCCGTTTCTCACTTTCCTAATTGTTAGCATCACATTTCAGTATCAACTTGCAATTAATTTTTGATTTTAATTCTCATGAGACTCTTTCTGTCCCCAGCAACATTATTTGGAGCAAAATTCTAATACAGTAGTACCTTGGTTTTAGAACAGCTTAGTTCATGAACAACTTGGAAATAGAATGCTGCAAACCTGGAAGTAGGTGTTCTGGTTTGTGAACTTTGCCTTGGAATAAGAACATGTTCTGCTTCCTGTTGAGTGTGCTCCATTTGCAAACTGAGTCCTCCACTGCTTCCTGTTGAGTCTGTTGGCTGCTGAGTCCCGAGCACCCACACAAAACAGAGGTGATATTTGGAGGTTTTTTGTTTTTGCATTTTTGGTTGTGTGGCTTTTTCAATTTTTTGACTGTGACTTGTTCTTTGTTTTATGGGACTGACTTGTGACTGTGGCTTGTGACTTCATTTTTGTGACTTGTTTTTGTGACTGTGTGGAAACCAATTCAGCTACTGATTGATTGATTGATTGTGTGACTGCAGAAATGGATAAAATCAAACAACGACTATCATCAGTGCACGTAAGGAAAAAATAATTTTAATTTTTATCATCTACAATACTGTATTATTTATGTTATAGTACAGTACACTGATTATTGCTTTCATTTTATGGATCAATGGTCTCATTAGATAGTAAAATGCATGTTAAATGGCTGTTTTAGGGTTTTTAAAAGTCTGGAACGGATTAATCCATTTTGCATTACTTTCTATGGGAAAGTGCACCTTGCTTTTGGAACGATTTGGTTTTGGAACAGACTTCTGAAACGGATTAAGTTTGGGAACCAAGGTACCACTGTAGATCTGTACAAAACTGGACCAACAAATACAAAACTCTTACCATCAAATATGTAATGGTCATTGATGTCTTTAATGATGCTATGTATTTTTTATGTATTTTATTATTTTAATCATTGATTTTAAAATATTGATTTAAAATAAATGATTTTCATCAGTGATTCAAATCATGATGGTTTTGAAATCGATGCTTTTAATCATGATGATTCCGAAATCGATGCTTTAAATCATGATGAATTCTGAAGTGATGATTGAAACCACTGATTTTAAAAGCATGATGATTCAAATCATTGATTTTGAAATCACCATAATTCAGTTCACCGATTTCAAAAATCATCATTCAAATCGATTTCAAAATCATCCTGATCAAAATCATCTGTGTCACGTGTGGAAGGCCCAGGTGCGTTGGACGAGTGGTCTGACTCTGTACAGGGAAGCTTCCTGTAGTCCTATCTAATCCATCCTCAGAACTATGAGGACTAGAATTTTTCTTTGTTTTCATAGCTTCCTGGTAGAGCACATGCTTTACATACAAAAAATCCTCAGTGTGACTGGGGAGCTGCTGCCAGCCAGTGTAGGCAGTATTGAGCTGGGTAGACAAATGGTCTGTATGCTGCTTCCTAATGCAACTGCAAAAGGTCCCAGATAAAAATGCATCACTAGTTTAAAATGTTGTGGGCAGAAGGCAGTGTGAAAAAGCAGCTGCTTGTCAGAGGAGAGACTACAGGGCTACCTGAATGAATGGCCTGACCTGGTGCAAGGCAGGTTTCCTATTCTTTATCACCACTTCAGAGCACTGAGTATACAGTACAGTCTCTCAGTGGACCAGTCCATCTGCTTCATCTACATGTTGTCTGTAGAGACTGTGGAAGCATTTTGAAATCCTAAGTGCTGACATTCACGTTGTTTGCGCACATTACTTGCCTGGGGACCTGCATTGCAAAATTAAGAGAAGGACAAAATTCCGAAGGATGCTTTTGCTTCAGTATGCTTATGGTTTTGGAAAGTGTACTTTAAGTAGGTTCTCCTTCAAATGCAAACTGAATCAGATTTCTCCTTTAAATCTTAGCTCAGCAAGAGCCCTAAATCCACTTTATTTGCAGCACTTGGGTTTGCCAGTATGTGATTGAATCCCACCTGCAAAATAGTGACACCCTGGATGTGCCCTCCAGCTGCCTCAGCTGGATTTCCGTCTCTGTCACCGTCCTTTGGGTTATGACTGGAAAAGGTGCAAGCTTTTAGCTGGTGGAATTTTCCAGTGGGAAACGACTCTCTTTTTCTTCCCCTGGGCTGTGAAAGAGCCTCTACATAGTCCTTCCAGAGATGGTGCAGCACACTCCTGCAGTCAAGCATGCTTGAATAGGACAGAACAAAAGGTGCCCTTGAACATAGATGGTTCAGTGCAGTGCTGTGGCAAAGAGGCAGCTCCAGCGTCTTCTCCTTGATGCGTCCAGTGATGGTGGCAGGGAAGGATCGAGTTGGTTCTCTGGACTGCCCTTACCAGATCTATCTGTTTTGATTTGAAGCCTGGAAGTGACATCCCTCTGAGGCCACATCCACATCCACACCCTTGCACCTAACCTACCTCACAGGGTTGTTGTGAGGATAAAATTAGGAGGAGGAGAACTTCAGCTCCTTGAGGTGGGATGTAAATATAACAGGGGTCAGCAAACTTTTTCAGCAGGGGGCCGGTCCACTGTCCCTCAGACCTTGTGGGGGGGGCAGACTATATTTAAAAAATAAATATGAATGAATTCCTATGCCCCACAAATAACCCAGAGATGCATTTTAAATAAAATGACACATTCTACTCATGTAAAAGCATGCTGATTCCCGGACCATCAGCGGACCGGATTTAGAAGGCGATTGGGCTGCATCCGGCCCCCGGGCCTTAGTTTGGGGACCCCTGAAATATAATAAATAGCATTTTCGCACCACGCTAAGAGTCATGGAGAACCCTGAAAACTGTACTGTGACCTCCAAAGTTGCAAGCGCAACTTAACAAACTACAGTTCCCAGGACTCTCTATATGTTAAAAGTGATATAAGAATGCTTTACCTCTGTATATCACTGGACTACAACTCCCATCATCCCTGACCATGGACCGTTCTGGCTGGGGCCAATAGTATTCATGGCACAGCAATTTCCAGAGGGCACTCTGTTAGCTTCCCCTACTTTAGATTTCCTTGGTACAGGTTTTGGGGTAATGTCCTGGATCGCGACAATTGTGATTGTGCAGCAGAGTGGATGACTAATTTTCCTAAGAGGCTGCAGTTTTGGAATAGCTAGGAACTAGTCTCTCTCTCAATTTCTCTGTCATTTCCCACCCAGCCCCTCTCTTTAACTTTGGGTGATCTGCAGTCAATTGACAGAGGTGCTTTGCCCATCACATCAACGGACCTCATCTTGCACTTTACCCCCCCACCCCACATTAATGCAGAATGCAAGAGTTAAGTCCCCTGATGTTGAACTACAACTACCACAATCCCTAGCTAGCAGGACCAGTAGGTCAGGGATGATGGGAGTTGTAGTCCAACAACATCTAGAGACCCAAGTTTGAGAAAGGCTGCAGTGGGCGGTGCTTGGGTCCAAATGAAAGCAGGAGAGTCTGATTTCCTGACATTGCTGTTTGCTCGTTTTTATCTAAAAAAAAAGCAGCTGTGGGTTGTGACAGAGAGAGCAGTCTCTAACTGGAACAGAGGTACTGAGAGGAGAATAATCTTTCTGCCTGTGTGGTTTCCACAGTCTGCCTACCCCCCACCTCTAAGTTGCTTTTTTGCCACCCTCTCCTCCTGCAGAAAGCATATAATGTAGGTATATTCCTCCACTGTTAGGATAATGGCGGCTTTGAGGTGTGTGTGAGGAATAGAGCGAGTGGCTTGTGGGTTGATTGTGGGTGGATTGTGGGTGGGGATTTCCCCCATTTTTATGAGTGGGTGACAAAACACTTTGGAGCTGGATTTTGCTAGTTTGCTTTGCTAACTCTCTCTCTCTCTCTCTCTCTCTCTCTCTCTCTCTCTCTCTCTCTCTCTCTCTCTCTCTCCTCTCCTCTCCTCTCCTCTCCTCTCCTCTCCTCTCCTCTTTTTCTTCCTTCTCTCCACCATTTTGTGCTTCTGCACACTGGACAATTTGAAGAGCGGCAAGGGCTTTCGGAGATTATCTCTCTCAGAACCATCCGGAAGGCCAGAATGGTTCAGGTAGGAGGATGTGCTGATTTTTATGTTATACTCATGTTTAAAATTATTTATAGTCTACTTGAGGCAGCTTACGTGGCATAAAAATACATTTTCCAAAAGAGCCCCGTCGAAGTTGTTTGTGTGGGTGTGGTATTATTTAAACTATTTAATTTATTTATTTCATGCAATTTATTAGCTGCTTGATTGTAAACAAAACTAAAAACCTCAAAACAATTTACAAAAAGGATAAAACAATAAAATGATCAGTAAATAAATGGCGTCCCGTCCCCCCAATGACTTGCTGCAAAACTTTGTGGTGTCCAGTTATGGAAGGATAGGCAAAAAGAAACCTGCATTTTTAAAATTTATGCAATATGATATACAGGGCTGGTGTGTGTGTGTGTGTGTGTGCGCGCGCTGCAATTATGCAGGAGTGTAGAAAGGGTTGGTGTAGTGTTGGATTCAGCTGCCTGAGAATCTTGGCTTTAATTTCTTTTATTAAAGGTTTTAGTCCTCGTGAGTTTCTGCACTGCATTTATGAAAATGAAAATTCCAAACTAGAAGGAAAATTCCCAAACTAGATTAATAATGATGATAATGATCATATGTTTGAAACTGGGCAGGTAATATGTTCTCAAATTTCAGAAGGAAGATTCAGAAGGCTGAATATGTTTCCATTGTCCGGACATGGGGCTTTACTGTCTTATGAACATCAGAAGTGCCCTGCTAGTAGTGCCTGAACTCAAAGTCTGTCCAACTTCAGATCCTGGACTCCATATTTCTTTTCACACTGGAGAAAAAGAAAACAGGCACCTTTAACTCAGGTTACCATATGCTCCTTTCCTTCCAGATCACCTGCTTGCTGAATCCTATGTTGGGCAGGAGGACTCCCCAGATATGCACCAGGGAGCCCAGAACAAGCGCCGCCTGTCCCTCATTTCTGATGGCAAATTTGAACGCAGCTTCTCAGAGGAGCGTGGCGAGAAGCTGGCCGGCGAGGGGCCCAAACCACGGGTCTACACTATCTCCGGGGAGAGGCCTATGCTCTCCCAACACCAGAGTGAGAGTATGGAGCTGGTGGTCATCAAAGGGGCTGAGGCTGAGGAGGAAGAGGAGGAAGACTGCTCCCAGGGCCAGCCTCTCCAGAATGCGGTCAGCTCCCACAACATTGGGAGGCACTGCAAAGGGAGCTGGGCAAGCAGCCGCCAGGTCTCCAAGGAGTGCCCAAGCTGCAACCACCTGGCTGCGCCTTCCCAGCACGCCTTCGACATAGAGCATTCTCATCCCCACCACCCCCATCACCACCACCACCACCACCACCAGGCCGGCGAGACTGGCTGGCGCCGGAAAAAGCTGGAGAGAATGTATAGCATTGACCGCGTGTCAGGTAAATAACGGAATAAAAGATACCCTTATAGCTCGAACGAAAGGCCTGTGCTCTTGTCTCCAACAGTGGGTAGTCTGATTTTCCCTGGGAAAATTGTGGGTGGGGTGATACCCAGCTCCTGTAGCTTATTCGATGCAGCTAGCAATTGGATGGTGAGACAGTTTCTGCAAGTGGAGGTTCCATTTATTATTTACACTGCTGCTCCACTTACTTTTGGCTCTTGCTCCACCCACCACAGGCATGTGGCCCCCAGAAGGTTTGCTAGGAAAGGAAATGTGGCCCTCAGTCTGAAAAAAGGTTCCCTGGCCCTGCCGTCTAGGATTTAGCTCCACGCCCAGTTAGATGTTGCGATCTGCATTATGGTTGGGTGGCTGACAACTCTCTGGTTTTGTTTATTAAATGATAAAGTAATGTACAAGTCATGAAACTTCTGTGGCAGGTAACTTAGTAAAGGAAGGGTACTGGTCGAACAAATAGCATGTTTTTCCCCCCTCCCAGGGGTCATTTCAGGTCAAAGTGCCCGTTACAGAGTTTTAATTGATTTTGGATCCTGAAGCTCCTAAGTCAAAGGATAAGAACATAAGGAAAGACTGGCTGCTGGAATAGGTTAGAGGGGCATCTTGCATCCTTGTTCTCACAGTAGCCAGATGCCCATTATGGAAAGCCCCCAAACAGGAGCTGAGTCTAATAACACTCTCCCACTTGCGAACCCAAGGAACTGGTATTCAGAGGCATACTGGCTCCCTTAGTGGAAGGAGAACATAACCATTGTGGCTAGTATCAGGTTCATATGGGGAGATCTTTCAGGTATCCTGGTTCAAGCTATAGAGCCAGCATTGCTGATAACCATTGATAGATCTGTCTTTCTCCATGGAGCTGTCTAATCCACTTTGAAAGCTTACTGAGGCTGGAGTCCTTCACCACCTTTCCATTTCTCTGCTGTCTGGAGTGTTTTCTTTTGTCTGTCCTACTTAATTTCATCAGATGATCTGCTCTTCCTTTCATCCCATGATAACTCTGGTGAGGGAAAAACATATCTCTTTATGCTTTGTCCACACCATGCGTAATTTTAGTGAACTTAAACCGTGTTCCCTCTCTTCGTAGGACTCAATGCTCATTGCTGTGACTGTTTACCTCTCTTACAGATGATGTCCCCATCAGAACTTGGTTTCCCAAAGAGAACCTCTTCACTTTCCAAACAGCTACAACAACTATGCAAGCGTAAGTTAGAAAACTTGTTGGCTGGGCATGGAGGAGAGCATGTAAAATGTCTGCATGCTCATTCACTTAACCAGCCATTCTTCTGGGTTCACATAGCATTGTTATAACAGAGACATCAAGCTGCCTTATCTGAGCCAATCCATCAGATTCAGTATTATCTACAATGACCTGCAGCGGCTCCCTAGATTTTCGGAAGCGGAGCCTCTCTCCTAGCCTTACCAGGGGATTAAACCTGGGAATCTTCTGCATGCAAAGTATATGCTCTGCTGCTGCAATTCATTTAAAAGAGAGAGCAAGGTTCTAGTCCTCGTGGTTCCGAATGCAGGACTGAATTAAACAGGAACACTGGAAGCCTTCCCTTCATGCTTGCTCAATGCAGCTTCTTTTGCATGAAATATATTGCCCTTCTTTCTCTCAGTGGCTTCATCTCCACATACATGTTTATATGTTGACATTTTTGCGCTCTTTGGAAATGGCCACAACTACAGCTTTTTCACACAGTAGAGTTGCATGAGCATGTTTTGCTGGCTTTGTGCTAAATTCTTACATTTAAACTGCCTCATCTTATTAAGTTATGGAGGCAGGGTAGGGACCTGAGCCTTTGCCTCATTAATGGTGGAGCCACAGCTTTGGAATGTCACACTTCAAAAATGTATTGGTTTTTTTATTTATTTATAATTATTTGGTGTCAGGTTTTACACACACACACACACACACACACACACACACACACACACACACACACACCTGCCATCTATCTGTAGAGCATGACAATACATTACATTTTTATGTATATAGGAATATATGTATATGCGCACGCACACCCACACCCACCCACACACCCCTTGCTACTGCAGAAAAATTCAGCTTGTATTTCTTCACTAATATATATTTTCTCTCACTCTTTCTCTCTGCCTCCCCTCTGCTTTTCGTGGGACTATCAGCATCTCGTAAGTACAGCTGCTACCACCCCACAAATTTGTAGCCCCATTTTGACCCATGTTTGTTGACATCTTTGGGTAAAAACCCCCACATTTCCCCGGTATCTTGTCCATATTTGGATGCACAAAAAGGTGGCAAGGGCCTTCCAGCCTTCCACCTATTTTTCTCTGAATATGATGTCGTTCCCAGGGTCTCGGCAGTGGAAGACTCAATTACCCAAGATTAAACCCAGCTAGCAAGCATCCAGCAGCTTGCATATTCATCCAACCCTCCTCTCTGTTTTCTCCTTTGTTCTTTTTATGATTTTGTTTAAAATACCTGTGATCCATTCTAGGAGACTGGGGATGGAGAGATCCCTGGCTATGCATCCTTGTAACCTCTTGGTTAGGGAGATGGGGAACCTTTGGCCCAGCTCCCATCAAGCCCCACTTGGAGGGTCACAGGTTCCTCTTCCCTGTTCTAGGTTATTTGTAATGCAAATGGGAAGAATGGGCAGCGGGGGTGCAGGGTGTTGGCAAATGACAAGAGAGAAGTTGCCTTACTTAAAATACTCAGCAAACCGAATTCTTGTGGGCCCTCCCTCCCCAAGAAAGGCCTCTGCCTCGGACATTTCATTGTTAAGGTCCATTTTTTAGTGTCATTTCTGAAGATTTATCCTCTAGGGGTTAGGAGGTAACCATTTAATTATTCCTCGTTCCTTCTCTGAATGCTGTTCTCACAGTAGGCAGTGGAAAACCTTCCTTTACTGATATTGTGGGTTCCATGGTAGGGGAAGCATAACTAGAGGGAGTTAGACCATGATAGGGGAATGCAGAATGTTAGCCTGCTGCCAATTAATCCATTCTGGACATAGTCCTTTTTCTCCAGGGTCTTACGATATGCCACCTCCTGATCTATCCCCCCCCCAAAAAAAAAACCACCAGTGCGTGGTATACATTCAACATCTCTTCCTAATCTAACTCCCAGCGCAAAACAGTGTATGATATACGCTCAACATCCCTCTTTGCTCCTTCAGCCTCTCTCCCAACTTGTTTGTAGTTCATTTTGTGGCTTGCGTCTCCTTCCTCTTCCTCAAGAGGTTTGCCTCTTGATTGGGAGTCTGCGCTCTCCCTTGTCCTGTGTTGCTGTCCCCCCTCAATGTCGTCTCCCAGTTTCGAAGCTGTTCTAGTTTGGTTTTAATGCCTTAAAACTGGTTTCCCAGGGCATTCAGGGGCTACGCGGAGAGGAAGAGGCGGAAGCGGGAGAATGATTCTGCGGCTCTGATCCAGAGGTACGAGGGCGACTCCTCCTCGCACGAGTTCAATCCTTGCCTTGTTGCATGGGCCACCTGCAAGGGGCATCGGCATTGCTTTTGTAAAAAATAAATAAATGCTGGCAGCGAGATGCTTCAGATGCTGGTACAGAGAACCGAAGAAGCTGATGGCAGTCAATTGGGCAGGTTCTTTGTTCTTAACAGGGCACAGTCCCTCTGAAAGCAAACTTGGCAAGAGCTTGAAGGCCAAATATTTACTAATGTGGTTCGGTTCCATCGTGCAGGATTTTCTGTCCTCCCAGCAAATAGAGATAACTAAACATGGGGTGGGGACCTTTTTCAGCCCAAGGCCCACATTGCCTTTGGGGGAAACCTCCTGAGGATCACATTCCACTGGGGAGCAGGTCCAAGGCAAAAGTGAGCAAGACAACAAATGCATTTTTTTCTCTGTACAAGAGCCTAGTTTCTACTCACACCACCTCCCACCTCTCTATCCTCCATCCAGGCAAGCAAGAAGCAAGATCAGAATTAAAGGCAAGGCCAGCCCACCCATGAGGCAAGATGAGATGACTGCCTCATGTGGCAGGATCCACAGGAGCAGCAGATCTGGCCTCCAAGGAATCATTGCCTGTTGCCACAATGGTGGCAACAATAGCTGTAGTGCACTCCTCTGAGGCCAAATCAGTCTCCTCCTTGGCAGTCTCCCTCACACCCACCCCCCAATAGCAGCCTTTTGGCAAATTGGAGGCTTTGCTAGTCTCCTTCCACCCTAATAATAATAATAATAATAATAATAATAATAATAATAACTTATTATTTATACCCCGCCCATCTGGCTGGGTTTCCCCAGCCACTCTGGGCGGCTTCCAACAGAATATTAAAATACAATAGTCTATTAAACATTAAAAGGTTCCCTAAACAGGGCTGCCTTCAGATGTCTTCTAAAATTCTGGTAGTTGTTTTTCCACAAAGAGGGCTAAATGGTTTGTGTTAGGGTAGTGTTCAAAGTCCTTTGCATACATTAACTCCACAATTGTTACAACAACCTACTAAGGCAGATAGTTGTTATTTTTTACCCCCCCCCCCAGTCCTGCAGATTTGGAGAGGGGGATGTTCCAGCTCACACT
The DNA here is from genome assembly GCF_963506605.1 of Zootoca vivipara. Taxonomy (NCBI): domain Eukaryota; kingdom Metazoa; phylum Chordata; class Lepidosauria; order Squamata; family Lacertidae; genus Zootoca; species Zootoca vivipara. Next base: position 11,797,099 of record NC_083294.1, on the reverse strand, counting down.
TGTGATATCCAGCCCTTCTCTAAAAGGAGGAGAACCACATTTACTCCAAGGCTCTGCCAAGTTTGCTTTTGCTGGGTGAAGTGGGGGAAAGGTGAAGAAGAAGGAAAAGTTGGAGGGCGTCAACCTTTGCAAGAGGTGTCCCGTTAAGAAGGCTGTTGTGGTGTACAGTTCCATCTTGGAAAAGTTGAGATGCCTCCCAGCGAAGTGGTTGTACTCTGGACTTGAGCCAACCTGAGATGTGAATCTCCCTGCTTTGTTTTTCTGGTTGCGGGAGATGGTGGCTGAGTGCATGTTGCCGCGTGGGGCTTTTTTCCGGCAGGTTTCTCTGCCGTGCCGTCTGGCACCCTCTCCCGGAGCTTCGCAAGGGCAGACCTTGCAAGCGGTTGAATGTGGTTCCCATCTTGGGTTGATGCCGCCAGTTTCCCAGGCTGGCCTGGTCTTTCCTGCTGCCTCGTCTTGGCAAGATCCTGCACTGCAGTCCTAAGCAACCCCCCCCTCTCCTCCATCCCTGACCCTTTTGCTTAGAAACTGTTGCACGTTCGTGGGGAATAAATGCTTTTCTCCCACCCCCTTTGGTGCTAGGCTGGCCTGCTCACTCTCCTTGGCTCAGAAGGAGAAGCTTGGTGCCAGCAAATGTTGGTCTCTTGATGCGGTGCCCAGTCTGGCAGGGCGAGGGAATCATTTCAAGCTGCTTTCTTTGGTAATCAAACAGTGGCTTTTTGCTGCAGCAAGTTGGGGAGGCCGCTGCTTGAGGCTGGCTGAGGAACTGGGTGTGGTGGTGGCTTATTCTCTTGAGAACTTGTGGGGCAGGGGAGGAAAGCTCTTCATGCTACTAGTCCACAAGAGGACGGGATCCTGTGCCAAAAGGCACTTATCATCACAGCAGGAGACAGGAAGGGAAACAAGCTACTAGTGAAGTGGGGGGGGGGAGGTAGTTTTCATTTTTTCATTCTTTGGGGCATTTTGATAGGCCAAGGGTAGTGCTTTGCTTGCAGTAATGTCCCCTTGCCCAGTTTCTATAGTTTCTGGGGACAGAAATGGGTTCCACTACGGCTGCCTTACACAACATTGTTAAACACTGGGGGTGGGGAGAGAGATTAAATGTGTGTGGCTCTGTCAATAATGGAAGGGAGATTTTTAGGGGGAGGGTGCAACATCCTCCTTTCTATGGAGGGTGGATGAGTGGAGAGGAAAAGAGACATAGAAAGCCCCCCCCCCTGTTCTCTTGGTCCTTGCGTCGTGCCCTGTTTTTGTCCATGGCAGGACATTGCCTTGCCGTGAGCGATTTGGCGGCAGCGCATAGCTCCCCATTGGTGTTCTCTGCCTCCTGCTGGGTCCAGCAAGGGGTCTGCGAGTGTCTCCACGGCAACCGGGCCTAGTGTGGATGGAGTCAGTGGTTGGGCTTTGTGAGATCTTGGAAGACGAGGTTTTGTTCTATTTCATACAAACGCACACGGAATCTTTTCTGTGACTGAAATCCGTTCTTTGTGCTTGGGTTGCGAACTACTCCCACCCACTCACCCCTTGCCTATAGTGAAACAATTTCTGCACTATTATAGAGTGATTAATTGACTAGAGAAACTTTTATCCAACTTCATGGGAGGGCAGAATGGAGCCTGGGCTGCGTTTGTGGCTGGCTGGTGGTTGACTGGCTAGCTGGGGTGAATTCAATGCCACTCCTACCCCCCCCCTCACTCACTCATTTTGTTCAGTTTGTTTTAGAGCCAAAATGCAGCTTTTTCACATAATTGCACCATTCAATGATTTGCTTTGCTATTTGGCGTTGTAAATGCAGTCTCTTTTGAAATCTAAATTTATTTTAAATCTCCTGTCTCATCCATCTGCCTTAAAGGCCCAGGGTGTGGGATAGAGCAATATAATAAAGATTATCAAAGAAATGAGAGCAGAATTTGCCAAGGGCAAAGAAGTTCTAGACTAGATTTCTTTTCACACTCTTGGTTTTAAAATAAAATTTGTGGGGGAATGGAAAAAGAAATGAAAATATTTAAAATCAGCAAAATAGGGCCACCTGTAAAACAATGCTGGTATAAATAAGATGTTACGCAGTGAGGTGGCTGTTATTGAGAAGGCCATGTAAGTCACAGACGCTCTCCCCCCCCCCCCCCCCGCTATTTCTCTTAAGGCTGGAACTACCAGATGTGACTCCTGAGTATATCTCAAGTTATGGACTGATTGACATGGGGAAAGACTCTACCTTGGATGGCCATCCCACAAACTATTTAAGGCTTCATGCTTCAGGGCTGAAATGTTTAATTGGGGTCAGTAGTTAATTGGCGACTAATAAGAAACCAGTCTTGTAAAGGTAAAGGGACCCCTGACCGTTAGGTCCAGTCCAGTTGTGGACGACTCTGGGGTTGCGGCGCTCATCTCGCTTAACTGGCCGAGGGAGCCGGCATACAGCTTCTAGGTCATGTGGCCAGCATGACAAAGCCGCTTCTGGCGAAACCAGAGCAGCGCACGGAAACGCCGTTTACCTTCCCACCGGAGCGGTACCTATTTATCTACTTGCACTTTGACATGCTTTCGAACTGCTAGGTTGGCAATAGCAGGGACTGAGTAACGGGAGCTCACCCCGTCGCGGGGTTTCGAACCGCTGACCTTCTGATCGGTAAGCCCCAGGCTCTGTGGCTTAACCCACAGCGCCACCCACGTCCCAACCAGTCTTGTAATGGTCCCTAAATGTCAGACACAGCAAGACTTTGGCCACATTTACAGCATACATTTAAAGTACTGTAATACCAATTTAAACTGCCATGGCTTTCTCAGAAGAATCCTGGAACCTGTAGTTTGTTAAGGGGGGTGAGAGTTGTTAGGAGACCCCTATTCCCCTTTGACAGCTACAATTCCCAGAGTTCCCTGGGAAGAAGGATTGGTTGTTAAGCCACTCTGAGAATTTTAGCCCTGTGAGGGGAATGGGGGGGGGGGCAGACTTCTAGGGACATTCAGCTGCATTAACAAACTACAGTCCCCAGAATTCTTTGGGGGGAAGTCATGACTATTTAAATTGGTATCATACTGGTATAAAATATATGTTGTGAATGTAGCCTTTCATGGCTGCAATTTACATTAGCTACAATTTCTGGACTGTTGCTGTTTCATCTTCCTCATTCAGCTGTATGTACTTTTGAAGGAAGAAAATGCTACCCCCCCCCAAATCACCAAGAGTCCAATTAATATGTGTGTACTAAGGTGATGACTTTTTTACAACCTCATTTCCCTGTATCATAATTAGATGAGCTTTCATTAAAGATTAGATAAAATCTTACTTTCAAAGAGATTTGATATAAAAAACCTCACGCACAAAATGATTTAAAAAATTTTATTTATCAGTTTTTTGACCATTTTTGAAGTCACTGTAAGCAGATATAAAATTGAACCCAAGCTTTAGAGTCACATATATACAACATTATATAGGGTCATCAAACACACGAGGAAGCTTTTTTTAGCTGCAGTAACAGTATAGACGCCACTAGAGGACGATGTTTTGCTACCTCTCCTGTAGGTTCTTTTCCCAGCATGCCTGGCAGGGTCTGCTGGCTGAGTTTTGAGGTCCCAAAAAGGGGTTTTTTACCTTGCACAGGTGTGACATTTGTATACCCTATGTTGCTAAGAACACTCCCCATTGCCAGGCTTCCGGGTTCAGCGCCAGCGTCGATCGGCGGGGCTTCGTCTCGTCTCCGAGACGGCCCGTCTCTGCTAGGAGTGGGGAGGGCAGCGAGAGCGACGCTGCGCCCCTTAGAACCTCGGGAAGGGCGTCCCGAGGGCAATTTGCTTGGCACAGACCCAATCCGGACTCCCCAACTCTTCGGCTAGCTCTAATAAGAGCTCCGGAGCGAGGAGGGTAGAAGTCGCGGGGGCCATTTTGAGCGGCAACGTTATTCTAGCAGGGAGAAGCTTCAAGCTGAAGGCGGAGAGCGCTGGATTCTTCCGAGAATAAAACGATTGGAAAAGACTGTAAGTAATCTCACGATTTGGATTATAAAACAATTTGGATCTGGGAGAGAGGGGAGAAAAGAGGAAGCCACCCCCCCCCCCCCACGGCAACAAAGAGACAGTAAATAGAAACCCGAAGCCATAAACAGAAGATTTGTAATTCAAAAGGATCCCTCAAAGGCATCAAAGAGAATCTCCCCTTTGATGCAGGGTGAAAAGGGGAGAGAGACTGTGGTTTATGACCGCCCTGCAACAAGAGGTACAGCCTAAGAAAAACCTTTCTTTCCACTCGGGAGCCGGCAGCCCAGACAACCCAGTGAGTTGATCAGGATTTATAAGTCAATTTTTACTTCACTTTGTATTTCTGGACTTTGTGGAATTTCTTTTTTGGCTTAAGTGTTTGTGAAATATGAGTTCGAACTCTATTGTTAATAAGACTTGAAGAATGCAGCCAGCTTGTTAAAATGGAGTCGAGAAAATAAACTGTGATCATATTCCACCCCACGTGACAAGTTTTGACCTTGGCAGGACTGAAATATGTCAACAAAAAAGTGTTCCCCTGAGTTCCAGCGGTCTGTTTTGACCTTAATGTGGGAAACAAGAATAGAGCTATGTCAAGAGGAGACACGACGGCAAGAGTTTACAGAAAAAATTCCAGGAGGTGATGGCGGAATATGATTTTTTAGGAGATGAAGCTTTTGACACTGAAAAAGATGAATGTGAGAATGACAATGATGGGGAAGGAAAAGATGAAGATGAGGGACTGTGATGATTCAACACAAAATGAAGCACACCACGAAAAAAATGATGACTCTACAAAAAGTTGGATGGAGTGCCCTGCTTTTGAGGGGGCACGATTGGTATTATTGGAACTCCAGAACGCCCACAGGGAAGAAGGTGTTGTAAAATTTAAGCTGGTTCCTATGAAACCCAGAGAAATGGATCCTGCCCAGGGAGAGCCCAAGGATCCAGGCAAACAGACGAATTTAAGCGTCTCCTGCCTACCAAATAACAGAGACCAAACCAGGACATACGAAGCAAGGCACTTTTATTTTCGCTGTTGCAACAGGGTCCTTCCTCTCACGCAGGAGAACAAGGAAGGCCCCAAACAAAGATGTCTTGCCCTTAAAAAGAAATTTGAAATTGGTTTCAGCCCACCCCCCAGAAGCATCATCCATATGTCACAGAAGGGGTGTAGCCCAAGACCCCTCTCCCTAGATTCATCATAGGTACATCATGAAAGGGGAGGTCTGGTGGCAGTAATCTGAGCATCCTGGACCCTGCCCCCTGCCCCCAAAACCTAATCAACAAAATTGAGAGATATTTACATTTCCCTGTTTCCCAGCCAAGTTAATCACACCCTTTTGTCTGGCAGTCAGGTATCAGGATGCCAGGGATTATCACTTTAATTCCTGAGACAATGAGAAGGTTCCCCCCCACCCCACTTCTTCCTTGCAGAGGAACACCTGGTCAGAGAGAGTCAAAATGGTGTCAGTCAGGCCTGTTTTTCCTGTGCTGCTTCAGACATGTTTCTGTACATTCATGTACATGTTTTATGAACAATTATTATATATATATATATATATATGACCTCAAAATTCTTATAACAAAGGAAAAAATATGCAGAGAAGAGAAGAAATCCAGGGGTCCTGTATGGTGGCCTGGATGGCAAAAGACTGTAAATAGGGGGTGGGGTGAAGGGAAAGTGATGTTGTGATTAAGGATGGATTAACAGGTTTATAACTGGTCTGCTGATTTTGGAATTTGCTGGATTGGGGGGGTGGAGCCGGTAATCGGGGATGTAAGGTTAAACTGAGAATAGTTATAGTTTTAAAAGTGAATGGATTTTGGAAAATGTGAAAATATGGAGGCTTATAGAGGGAGAAAAAACAAAAAATTAGGCACGGGAAGAGAAAATGGGAGTTTGATTTCTCAGTGATTTGAATATTAGATGAAAATGTTAACAATTGATTTATAAGTTGTATAAGATGCAAAGGTGTATTTTTATAAAGTAAGAAACTGTTGCAGATGATAAAAAAGGGATGAAAACCGGGGAAGGGGGGGGAGGGGAAGCCCACAAAATATGGTTTTACAACTATGAATGCAAGAAAAAATTTTCTGTTTTGTATTGTTTTTTTCTTTTTTCTTTTTTCGCCCTTTCTTTTTTCCCCCCTTTTTTCCTATTTCTATTTTTCTCTTTTTTTTTTTTTTTTGGTATGACAATAGATGGTTGGATGGATGTCCTCCTGCGTACTGCCCTGGTTTGCTGGAGCTCCCTGGTGGCAGGGGGGGGCTTTGGGGTCAGGGGAGGGGGAGGAGGACAGAAATCCAAGCATAAAATGGACCATCTCTGACTGTTCACATACATGGGATACTTCTGTGGCAGGGGAGGACCCATGTGGTGGGTAGGAAGGAGGTGGAAAAGGGGTTTAAGTATGTACCGTTTTTTTGTTTTTTTGTATTTTGTAAAATTAATAAAAAGTATGTTCAAAAAAAAAAAAGAACACTCCCCATTGTGGAATGTGGTGTTGTATCCAAATTTGATACGGAATATATATAGAATTGTTAATATAATTTTATGAAATCGTAAAACGGCATACAAAAAAATTTAAAACGGTTTGTGCGTGACCTTTTTAAATATTTCAATGGAATATACCTCATTTTAGTAATTAATAGGCAAAAGTTCATCCATTTGTGCTAAAGGAAATATTTTTTTGAGATTTTTTTTTAAAAAAGTCATCACCCTAGTGTGTACGACACTCAGAGACTTAGTGGGTGCCAAGAGAAGACACCCAGGGTGCTATGGGCACCGTATTGTTGGCCCCCTGCATTTTAGATTCTGCATTGAGCAATGGATTTTTATTTGGATTATGTGACCTTCAAGATGCCCTTCCGAGTTCTACGAAAATGAAAGAAATTTGAAACATGGTTTGTCCAAGAATATTTGCCGACTTAAATTTTAGCTCTAAGCTGTTGGGCACCTTCTGAGTCTGCAGGTCTGTTGTTGTTTCCTAACAGGCAAAGGCAAAATTATTGTTTCTCCTTCCAGAAGGAAAACCAGCTCTTAATTTTTATAATTGGATCAAACAGAAAGCCCACCTGTTTGCAATGGTGGGGTGTGAAAACGCCAGTCGGCCCCCTGTTTGTCCTCCCCACCCTGGATCCGGGGCTCTACTACCTTTGGAGGAACACCTGTTACTTCTGTTCAGCATGCCGTAGAAAATAACTTCATAGATGTTTCCTATTTTGGATTTTCAGAGGCTCTTTGAAAATAAACTGGCCATGCATAGATTTATGCCCTTCATTTATACAGATTTACTTGGTAGCAGTGGAGGCTGGTTCATTTGGGCAGTTTGGACACTGTACCACCAACGTCAGTCTATCCCCAGCCAACTCCTTCCCTCCCACCTGCCTTCTTACTTCCAACCAGCCCTGGTCATAAGCTCTGCCTCTCAGTGTCCTTCTCTGTAGTCCCAGTGTTGACCTTGTAGAAGTCAGCAGGGAGTAAAATGTGGGAGGACATTAGAAGTAATGGCTCTGCCTGCCATTGGTCTGGCGCCATCTACTGTTGGACTTCCTGCCTCCCACCCTGCTGGTCCCAGTGGGCACGATCCTCCTCTGTCTGGTAGAGTTCCACATTTCTAATGTCTGATAACAGGTACGGTAACTTTTGTGCCTGGTTTATTTTGCTTTTATTTATTTCATGAACAATTTATATTTATGTGTGCTGTTGCAGAGGATTCTGGGATGCCATGCACACAGTTGCAATATGCTATTGGGTACAGCCCAAGGCACCATGGGCTTGCCGGGGGGATGGTAGGGGACAGCTGCCCCCACCAAATCAAGTAAATTAATAAAAATGCTTAACTGAGGTTCTGCACCCCCCCACACCCCCGCCTCAACATAAATCCTAGCTACGCCCATGCAAACTACTTTGATGCCCAAAGCAGAAAATTCAAAATGGTGCTTTACCCTTAGTGTTTTTTTAAAAAAATGCTGTTGGGGGCAGGCGCCTGGCAGTGTATGACAAATAGGGCTAACTCTGATTGCGGTGCCAAAAATATATTCTCTCCCCCTACCCACAATCCATAGTGTGTTCGTTTCAGTCTCAATTACGGTGCAGGCTATGAAAATTCTTCCTTCTCTCCCTGGACTTTGAAGAAGACCCTGCATTTTTGAAGCTGTGGTAAATGCCACAGGAGATGGAATCCCGTGACGGACTTCAGATTTCTTTTTCTAGGTCATATATCCCTTATGGGCATTTTAGTACCTGAGAGAGAAAATCCAAATCCTCTTCTCTTTCTTCCCAAGGTGGTAACAACCTAATAATTATTCCCTGTAATAGCAAACTTTGTGGTGAGGGCCGGCAGAAATTTGAAACGGGGCCCATTGAGAAACAAGGAGTTACGTATCAGCATTCTCAAGGGAATGCATTTACACCTCCCCAATTACAAGAAACTTTTTAAAAGCCCAACAGGGCAAAAAAAGAGGTGGTTCCTTTGGGAGGAAGGATGGGATATAAATTTAATAAATAAACAAACAAAACACATGATTGGCATCTGTTGAAAGTTGTGTGTTGGGAGTGAGGTGGGTGTGCATAAAATGGGGATGGGGTGTGGGGAGAACGACCTTCATCTGCTTATAGCTGTGTTCCCAAACTTTCCCCCTCACAGACCACTTGAAGATTGCTTAGGTTAGGGTGTCAGCAAATCCATTAGGCTGCACACACACCATACATTTAAAGCATATGCCTTTCCCCCAAAGAATTCTGGGAGCTGGAGTTTGTTTAGGGTGCTGGGGGGGGGGCTTGTCACTCTGTGAGGGTTGAACTACAGCACCCAGGATTCTTTGGGAGAAGCCATGTGCTTTAAGTGCATGGCATGTATGCTATGTATGCTTTATTTTTACAGACATGCCGCTGACCACCTGAATGAAGCTCGTAGACCACTCTTGGTCCATAAATCACAGTTTGGAAACTCTGGTTTATAGTATTGGAGAAGGGTACGGTATGTCTGACAGTCTGGAACCTAAACAAAAGCACACCTCTGTTTGGCTGCAAGGGTAACTGCAAGCTTTTTGTTGCAGACCCAACTTGTACATTCAAATAGTTTACAGTTGGCTACCCTTCAGTGGTATTCCCAAATCTCCTGCCTTCTTTAAGCCATTACTGAACCAGATTCACAACACTCATTTAAAGTAGTATTGTTATAACACTCATGGCTTCCCCAAATAACCTTGAGAACTATCATTTGTAAAAAGATGCTGAGACTTGTTAGGAGAGGGCTACAATACCCAGAGTCCCCTGGGAAGAGGGATTGAGTCATAGATAATGGAATTGTAGTTGGAAGGGACCCCGCGAGTCATCTAGTCCAACCCCCTGCATTGCAGGAATCTCAGCTAAAGCATTCATGACAGGTGGCTATCCAACGTCTGTTTAGAAACCTCCAAGGAAGGAGAATCCACACCACCTTCCAAGGGAGTCTGTTTTACTGTTAAAGTGAGTTCAGTTTTGTGGAAAGCAATCCAAAGAGTAACCATGATGGTTTTGGGAGGGCATTTCAGAGCCACATGAAAGGCCATGCACTCTACTTTCTCCAAATGGCAAGAGCTCCAAATCCTTCCGCCAGTAAGGCTTAAAGCATCTTACAGGGGATAATTTTCAGTAGAAAACCCCCACATGGGTTAAGGGCCCAGAAGCCCTTCTCTTCTGCATTACTTTTACAGTACTCCTTTTCAAATTTCAGCCTTGGAATTTGCATGGAATAAGCATTAAGAGCCATCACAAAAATTATAATTGTGGAAACAGTGTTCTGCCAGCAAAGGAATTCAGAGCAGGTTCCCCCTTACTCAGCAAACACTTCTGCACTGGATTCCTAATGACAATGGCAACCCTCAAGTGGCAACTGTGAATGTCAGCATGCTGGGGCAACTTGTGGCCAAATGCTGCACTTCCAGCTTACCGCTTGCCACAACTTGACATTCCTGCAAGATACATGCAGATTTTGCTCCCAAGATGTTGCTCACATGTTCTCATCATGAACAGTTGCTGCTCCAGATGTGATTTGTTTGTGTTTCGATGAGCATTTGTTCAGGATCCTGAGCAGTTCTAAAAGTGGTGTAGACATTCTTTTCTTTTCTTTTTAAAATAATGGTTCTATTATGCAAATTGTGGCTCCTAAAAAACAGCAATAACAAAACAGCTACCGATTCCTTCTGTGTCATTTCATTGCTACAGTATATGCTTGGAAAGAAGGTGATAAATGTTGAAATCAGATAAACAATAAGTAAAACAACTACCTGATATCACCCTTCCCAAACTCTGCATGGGTCATTGAGAACATGAATTCTCAAGAGAAGTATTTACAAAACTCAGGAACGGAAACGGTATTGTGTCAAATTGATTAGGGCCACATTCACACCACACATTTAAAAGCTATTATGACTTCTCCCAATGAATTCTGGGAGTTGTAGTTTGCTAAGGGTGCTGAGAGTTGTGAGGAGATCCGTCTTCCCCCCTCATGGAGCTCACTAGGAAGAGGGATTGACTGTGGGAATTCTAGCTCTGGAAGGGAAACTGGGATCTTCTAACAACTCTCAGCACCCTTAACAAAGTACAGCTCCCAGAATTGTTCCAAGGGAAACCATGACTGTTTAAAGTGGTATCATAGTACTTCAGATGTGTGGTGTGAACGTAGCCTAGGTATAGTTTGCCCTATTGCGTTCCATTTATCATGCATCAATCTTTCCATGAGCGCATAACACCAAACACGCTTCTGCCAATATGCAATTAAAACACCAGAAGATGTATTCCAGCCTCCAGCTATGGTTGATCTAGCTACCTCAAAAGGAAGTTAATAAGATATTCAGGGAGGTGTTTGGTGCAAAGATTCCTTGCTCTTTTTCTGTGGCTGATCTCTCCTCCGCACAAGAAAACCCCCAACAACCTCCAAATCTCTTTCTATATACAGCTTGATGTATTTACCACCATCGTACCTTCTGGGAAATGGCCCACATCACGGTCTTCTTGGCTCCTCAGTATTGACCACCTTCTCTTTGTTGTGCTTCTTCCAGAAACTTCAGGAAGCATCTGCGGATGGTGGGGAGCCGCCGCATGAAGGCGCAGAGTGAGTGAGGGGATGGAGGTGGTGCAGGGTGTACTATGTTGAATCACGTCCTGGAGCCCTAGATCTCCTAGACTGGGGAAGCAGAGGGGAATCTGTGGCCTTCCAAATGCTGTTGGACTCACAACTCCCTGCAAGCCAGCAGGACCCAGCGGTCAAGGGTGTTGGGAGTTGCTAGCCTCGCAAAGCCTGGAGGGCCTTGGAGGTTCCCTGCCCCTGCCCCAGAAAGCTGCTCTTGCCTTGCTTCACTTTCCTTCCCTGTGCCTCGCTTTCTCATCCAGACCGATCCATGAGTCTAGCCTTCCTTTTTTTTTCTTGTTCACTTGCTCTAGCTGTTACAGAGTGTGCCTAAAGAGCATGACATTGTGAGCCAGGGCGGTGTGGTGGTTTTTCTTTTGGCTGGTCGTATAGAAAGCTGTGATAATTTAGTCCCTTATTGCCATTATTTAATTTTTTTAGCCTTTGCCGAGCGCCGAGAGAGGAGCTTCAGCCGGTCCTGGAGCGACCCCACTCCCATTAAGCCCGAAAACCTCAATGATTCCCGAGAAAGTACGTTCCTTTGTTGTGTCCTCGTTGAACCTCCCCCCCCCCCGTTCCCTACCTTCCAAAACGCAAAGTCAAACTGGTTTGCCATGGGCTTAGTCATTGGGCCGTCTGTGTGAACAATTCCAACTAACCCTTAGGTTTCCCCAGAGTCCTGTTCTGTCTGATTTGCTGTGGGGATTAAGCTGTGATGCTGCTGTTTTAGGGTGTTTAAATTTGCTGGTCTGTGTGCGAGTTGCAGAGGGCGGCCTCTCACAACAGCTAGAATGGAGGTGGGAGAGTGCCTGTCTCTCTGAGCTTCCTTGAAAGTGGGTTCTGCTTGGGGACAGGGAGAGGGTCCCAGCTCCAGGCCCCAGCTCCTCCTATTCAGAATCATGAGAACAGTGACAGAGTGTCTACTTTGCATTCAGAAGGTCCCCAAGGCCCCCAGCAACTCTAGGTTGGGTTGATACACACACTCATCCTCTAATCCTGGATAGCCACAGGCAATCAGTGTAGAGAGTATTGAGCTACATAGGCAGACCAATGGTCTGATATGTAAGGGAGGCTCTGCTCTTATTTGGTAAGGGCTGTAGCTCAGGGGCAGAGATAGCTGGTTCAATCTCTGGCATCTTCAGGTAGGGAACCCGGCAGAGGGCCTTCTCGGTAATGGCGCCCGCCCTGTGGAACACCCTCCCATTAGATGTCAAGGAAATAGACATCTACCTGACTTTTAGAAGACATCTGAAGGCAGCCCTGTTTAGGGAAGTTTTAAAGTATTTGATGTTTTGTTTTGTTTTTAAATATTCTGTTGGGAGCTTGTAATGTCCCCTGATAGAAAGCCCTGGAAAGCAGCTGCCAGCTGGTGTAGACAGTAATGAGCTAGATGGCCCAATGGAACAGACTGAGGCCAAGGTTACCTGCACAGCCTGCTTGCATTTTCTTCCCACCTAAGAGCTCAAAAGAGGCTGGAGCTAGATATGACACCAAAAACATGCAGCCTTGCCTCTTGTTTCTTTGTTCTTTATTTATTAACCCATCCTCCATCTGGGGGAACTGCTGGTTGTACAGTTGTACAGACAATCCTCATTTTGCGCTGGGGCTACGGACCCCTGTATGCGCTCGGCAGAGCGCACATCGAACCATTCTGACCCCACTCCAGCCCTTTTCATGACATCTTTATGGTGCTTTGGAGCTATTTCCAGGTTTGGTGCCATGATGTGCAATCACACATCATTCAGATGCGCCCAAGCTGGGAATTGGCTGTAGTTCATCAACAACTCCCATCATCCTCCCATTCAGTGTTGTCCATGATGACTGGAGCTGATGGCAGGCAAAGCCCAACAACCTCTGGAGACCAAAGGCTCCCCAGCCCTGGTATATAAAGATAGCAAGAGGTATCACACATAATATAAGCAAACGGCACAATTAAATTATAAAACAGCAAAACTTTGCATCAGAGTAAATAGAGACAGCTAAGTACAGTATCAACGGCAGCAGAGTAAAACCTTTTTAGATGCTCAAGTGGTTTTTCCACTCCTCAATTAATTCCCACAAGCAGTGGCGTTCCTAGCCCAGCTGGTACCGGGTGCAGCGCCTGTGCGGCACCCTGTATGGCCTGCGCATGTGTGGCATCCCGCGCGTGCGCACTC